>NW_006922339.1:632996-648728 GCF_000298275.1 Orycteropus afer afer
AAACTCAAACTCACTGCTGTCAAGTCAGATCTGACTCATAACAACTCCTCCTTGGGTTTCCTAGGCAGTATCACTATGGAAATAGATTGCCCAATCTTCCTTCCAAGGAGTGACTGGTGGGTTTGAACCTTCTGGTATGCAGTCAAATGCCTTAGGCAGTATGCTACCAGAGCTCCTATATACATATGTATGTATGTATGTATTTCACTGGTTTTGCTTCTCTAGGGAACCCTAAGACACTACTTAAGTCACCCAGACCTCCTACATATTATTTGATGATTATTTTCTTTGTTTATTCAATCCAAGCACCTCCTAAGAGAAATGGTGCTTAGTAACGCTTCTGCTCTCAGTTGGTAAATGCCTACTGCATTAAGTACATAATCTGGCAAGAACAACAGGAAACCAGACAGTTACCTCAACTGAAAACTCAGCACCAAACCTCAGCACCAATTTGGCTAATCCACTTCAAACTGTTCCACAATCAAAGCTTATCATCTCTTATTTCTAAAGAAGCATTTCATTGCAATGAAAGCCCAGAACCAAAGAACCGTAACAGTAGAGAGTCCGAAAGGGCCTTGGCTATCATTCATTTTAATCCTCTCATTTTACAGCTGACAAAATTGAGGCCTCAAAAAGCAAAATGGTTTTTTCTGTCATATCATATTTTAGCAGAACAAGTAGTACTGAAATCCAGGTTTCACTACTACATTTGTTTACGTACGTTCTAAAAATTGGGAGAACTGAAAAAACAGCAATATGGTAGGCTTAATAATAGCCTCCAAATATGTCCACATCCCATACCCAAAATCTGTGAATGTTATTTTATATGGAAAAAATGAACTTTGCAAAGTGATTAGTTAAGGATCTTGAGATAGGAAAATTGTCCTGGATTACCAAAGTGGGCTAATGTAATCACAACAGTCCTTATAAGAAGAATGTAGAAAGAGCTCAAGTCAGAAGAAAGAGTGTTTTAATGATGGGAGCAGAGACTGGAATAAAGTTCTTTGAAGATGGAGGAAGGGACCACAAGTAAAGAAATAGGTGTGGCCACTGGAATCTGGGAAACGCAAGGAAATGGATTTTTCCCTCCAAGTTTCCAGAAGGAACCAGCCCTCCTAACACCTTTATTTTAGCCCCATAAGACTTATTTTGGACTTCTGTCCTCCAGAACTATAAAAAACGAAAAACTAAACTCACTGCCATCGAGTCAGATCCAACTCACAGTGACCCCTCCTTGGTTTTCCAAGGCAGTATCATTATGGAAGTAGATTGCCCAATCGTCCTTCCAAGGAGTGGCTGGTAGGTTTGAACTGCCAGCCTTCTGGTTAGCAGTCAAATAAATGCCTTAGACACTGCACCACTAGAGCTAAATTTGTTGGAGCAGATATCAGAAACTAATACAGATTTTAGGGAGCGCTGGTAGCATAGTGCCTAAGGCACTTGACTGCTAACCAGAAGGCTGGTGGTTCAAACCCACCAGCCACTCCTCAGAAGGAAGGTTGGGCAATCTACTTCCACACTGATGCTGCCTCAGAAACCCAAAGAGGGGTTGCTATGAGTCAGGGCCGACTCGACAACAAACAACAACAACAATACAGATTTTGGTACCTGGAAGTGGAATGCTACTATAACAAATACCGAAAAATATAGAAGTGGCTTTGGAATTGGATAATGGGTAGAAGCTAGAAGAGTTTTGAAAAACATGATAGAAAAAGGCTACAATGCCTTGAAAAGATTGCTGGTAAAAATATGAATGGTACTAATTCTGTTAGTGAGGACTCAAAAGGAAGTAAAGAGTATAGCAGATAATATCTATATTTTCTTAGAGAATATCTAAATCATCATCAACAGACTGTTGGTAGAAATGTAAGTGTTAAAGACGATGCTGTTGAGGAAGAGGAATACATAGAGAGATGCATTGGAGGTACAGACAACAAAGGTGAACCCTTTTGCACATACAGTATTACATTCTCAGTGATGGCAAACATTGATCTACAAGTGAATAGATGGGTGGACAAGCTGAACAATTAGGTATGTCTATACAGGGGGAGTGTGCCCATGACCATGTACAGGGTTGGTAGACAATGTTTCTACAGGTGTATTTGTATGTTCTGTAAGAATTTCCAGGTATATATAGAGCTGATAAGAGACAAGTTTGTAGTCACTTCTTGGGCACAGCCAGCTACCCAAAGGGAGCAAGAAGTTGGACCTGTGGGCTCGGGACCATGGTCACAGGGAACATCAAGCTCAATTTGCATAACAGACTACACAAAAACATTGTTCCACATCCTACTTTGGTGAGTAGCAGCTGGGATCTTAAAAGCTTGCAAGTGGCCATCTAAATGCAATGACGGGTCTCTCTCGTCCAGAGCAAAGAATAAGGAAGAAAAACAAAGAAGCATGGAAACAATCAGTCCAAGGGACTGGTACACCATGCGATCATCAGCCTATACAACTATGAGACTACAACTCGACGGTACCCAGCTACCACTGTCAACCACTTAGAGGGGGATCTATGTAGGAGATCCTAGATAGTGTGAGAGAAAAATGTGGAACAAAACTCAAAGTCATAAAAAAGGAGGGGGGGACCAGGTTTGTTGGTCTGATAGAGCCTGATGGAACCCCTAAGACTATGGCCCCTAGCTGCCCTTCAGGTCTGGAATTGATCCCACTCCTATAGCTTCCAGCCAAACAAAAGACAGGCATATGAGCTGAACATTTACATTAGGTAGATACACTCCTTGGAGAGATCAGTCATGGGAAAACAGAAGGGCTGTGTATGCACAGGGAGACAGCTTGGGGGGCATGGGAGGGAAGAACACAGAGAAGTGGCTATGGGGAGGAAGTAGCAGGAAAGCTGTTGGACTGTGGGAGATTACACTCAATGTCATGAACTGCTGTATGCAAGATGAATGTGCTCTGTAAACTTTCACCAAAATCACAATAAAACTTTAAATAGTTAATTAATTTAGGGGGAATAAAAACAAAAAAGATGATGCTGGTGAGGGCTCAGAATGAAATGAGGAACATGTTATTGGAGACTGGAGTAAAGGTGATCCTTAACATATAGTGACAAAAAACTTAACTGAAGTATGTTATATGGTTATATGAAAATCAAAGCTTATAAGCAATGAAGTTGCATATTTATCTGAGGAGATTTCCAAGCAAAGGGTTGAATGGTTACTTCTTACTTCTTGCTTTCTCCCTTTCTGAATGAATGTCTAACAAATGGCATTGTATAACTGTCCCACCATTGTATTTCAAGAGCAAATAACTCATTTCTACTTTCACAAGTCCACACATGGAGAGAAATTTTGCCTAGGATGGATTATACCTAGAGCCTCAACCATACCTAATTTAGAGTATTCAAATGATAGATTTAAAATGGGGAAATATAGTTACATGTGAATCTTTGCTAGGAAATGGGAGAGTAAGTCTGTGTCACTTAAACACACTAAATTTGTGACAATTTGTTATAGCAGCAATAGGAAAACTAATGCAAGTAGAGCGGGAAGAGATAATCAAAGGAGAAAGAAGCCCCCACCAAAAATCATCTTTTGATGAAATCACAGCCCTTGAAAGTAGCAATAAAAGGCCTATATCTTCTTGCTACCCCATCCTAATAGGCAGGGACCCTAGAATATGAGTGAATCTTCAGAGTAAGTTTCGGGATCTAATATTTAGGCACACTATCTCTATAAAACTTTTATCTTTCTTATACCAGCCAGGTGTTCCACGACATGTCAGAAATAAGATAACTATTTTCTGATTAAAATTAGGAAGCATCACAGTATTTTGTGGTATTTTCAGGTACAAGAGGTCAATAGGAGATTCCAAAACCAGATATCAACATGTTGCTGTTTTCTAAAGATTTCAACAGTTCTGAGGACAAAGGGTTAAGATATGTTAAAATAAGACTTTCAAAGAAAACCTATGATATATGGTCACCTTATTTATCCAGAAAACTGGGAGAGTACAATTATATACATGGGATCTCAGAATCAAAATTCACAGAAATGCAAGCCGCTAGAGACAGGACACAAAGCCTTGACACACAGAAGGATCAACAACAGACCTAGTATGAAGCCCAGTAGACTAAAGTAAAATAATAATCATCTCTACCTCCTGAGCCCCTGCTAGGTTCCTGGAGCTCTACATAGATCATTTCTCTCCCTCACAGCAGTCCTTCAAGGAAGGGTAGATGAGAAAAGTGGCATTTAAAGGGATTACATACATTTTCCCAGGTACAGGTAGAGTTGGCCTGGGACCCCAAACAGCTTTCTACTCGGCTACACTGCCAAATAACTCAATGCAGTGATAATTGGTCAGAGAACTTTGTGATGAGAGGAGTTGGAAGAGGAAAACATCTTTGATTGGACACTGAGATGAGCTGACATTTGTGAAAGTAACAGCAGAAATTCTTTCATGATAAAGTAAGTTAAATAAAGTGGGAATACAAGCAGTCAACTGACATTTCTCAACAGCAAAAAGTTTAGCTTATTAAAATATTTATGCATTCAACAATTATTCATTTTGCAGGCCAAATGCTGATCTAGGTACCAACCAGAAATTAACATACATTAATGCAGTATCCCTGACCCAAAGAATGATAAACCTGAGTGAGAATTACTAATCAATGTAATTAATTTATTTAGATCTTTCTCCTAGAAAGCCTAAGATAGTTACAGAATGCCTCAAAAGTGTTACTATCATATTCTAAGAAGAAATGAAAGTAAATACGTGGGTTTTCTTCTTGAAAAGGAGATAACTGGCCTTTGAATCATAAGAGTAGGAAAAACCTAATGTGAAAAAAGTGACCCATGGATTCATTATTTAATACTATAGGATTTTCTTTTTTTTCTTTTTACTTTTAAAAAAACTTAATTTACATCAGAATTGGGACCAATGGAGAGTTGCAGGGCCATGGACAACCTGTCAAAACAGAATAATGTTCTCTTGAGAGCTGTTTATCAATGGACTGGAATGCTTCTTGAAGTGTTCAGCTCTTCACCACTTGAAGAATTCAAGCAAGAGTTTGATCAATTGTCAGAGGTGGCATCATATGGTTTCCTGCTTGGGATGGAAGGCTGGAGGGATCATCTCAGAAGTCCCAAACTCGGATGTCTGTGTCTGAACCTCACAGAAAGGACTCAACAGACTATCTAAAGTCATTTGGCTCGCACAAAAATCAAGGAATTTTCGTTATACCTGGACTCACAACTCTAGGTGACACAAGTTCTCTAAATATAATTGAACTAGTCTTTCACCTCGACTGGCTGCCACATATAACCCTGCAGGCTGAATAGTGGGACCAGTTGACCCCAAAATGTTTCTTCTGGTCCTGTGTTTCCACAGTTTCACATCTCACTTATCTGTCTGGCTGAGTAAATTACTACAAGAAATACTTCCCTCAAAGACCTATAATAAAAAGAGATTCAAGAGGACAACGCTGAAGTGGAGTGGCATTCATGAAAACTCTGAGATGAAAATTCCCAGTCAGTTCTAATGCTGGAGAATTTACTTTAGGATGTAAAAATAACACGTACCACTATATTTCTTCACTTTATTTGCTCTCCTCTGCAGAGATTACTGCTGTGTGTGCAGCGTCATAAGAGTAGAGAAGGTCAGGTTGACAAAACTTCTTGGTGGAGAATAATCTTTAGGTCTCTAAATATATATATGCCTTGCAACTTCCAGGCCACAAAAGCAAACTCTGGTTTGGAAAATGCCAAGTCCTATCTCTAAGGAAACACCAAATGGCCTCAAGATCACATTGCGTTTTTGTTGTTGTGTTTGTTTTTATAACAAATGGTTAAAAACATTAAGGAATAATTCAGTCTGAAAGAGCTTTTAAAGTTTTGAATTTTTTTCTTTCCAGTTTTGGCAAAGACAGTATAAAACTCGGGGAAAATAAAGGCTCTGCTAAAGAAAATAGGAAAGTTATAAAATTAAACCTGGTTGAACTTGCTTTTCATCTACTAACAACTGCTCTTAAGAAAATGATAATGTTTGTGTAGCAAAAAGATATTTCTTAGTTCTGTGGAAGAAATTTTACCTGTTACAGGTTTGAGATAGTTTTGAATAGTTCTAAAGAACTTTTCCCCCCCGGGAGAGCAATGTCCTCCCAAACCAAACATGAAAAATTTGAACGTTTGGGCAGGTTTCAAAGGAGAGAGGATAGAGTGCACAAGAAGTCTTATTCAACACATCAGCCCCAAGACCACATTTAAAAGCCAGAAACTAAAACAGGTTTGAGGAATATGCAAGCAAAGTTACCGTGTTCCCCAGGAATAATTGCCCATCAACAATGCAAGCCCTTAGACTGCAGTTCTAAGAGTGTCCGAACTCTCCAGAGAATTCCAACCGATGCCGGAATGGAGGCCTTGCTGCAGAGTGTTACAACAGCTGGAACACCAAAGATCACCATCTTTCAGACCTCATATGAAGCCATAGCATGATAAACAAATTCAATAAAATTACGAATTGGCAAACTGTTTGCAACAAATGTTATTTCCTGGATAACAAGATGGATAACGTACATTCTGCAACATATGTGAGAAGTTATTGAAAACAGATGTAAATGTTCTCAAACTCAAGTCTTTGGCACAAATCTGAATACGGTGATTTTACACTTAGCTTTACAGCAGTACCCCAACGTACTTCAAATACTAACCCCTGTATTGAAAAGAATGGATTTTAAGAAGATGCTTCTACTGTCTTCCCTTACTTCATAAAATTTGTGGTGGGGAAGGTATTTATTCTAAAAACCCTTCCGTAAAATACTGCATGAAACTATGAATCCCAGATGAAGAAAAACAAAAGTGAGGATGAACTGCAAACAGAGGATAATAATTATGTTTAAATGATTCCAGTTCAAAAGTCCTCTGCTCACACATCCACACTGTAAGAGATGCTCGTGACACCCACACTTCAACAACCAAACCTTGTCCCCTTAGCTACATGCCACATCCGTTTTAGGTCTTTTGTTTTTCCTTCCGGCACCTCCCCTGATTTGCCAATGTGGCAAAAGCAGCCCCGTCACCACATCCTACCTGCCACACAATCAAGACTTTTCTAATTGTAAGAAAAACAGTCTCATGAGTATGCATAAAAATATGCAATATGCAATCATCACATTTTGGAAATGGGGGCCCAGAGAGGTATTTTCCATAAAAAGTAATTTACGATTTTTCAGCTACAAATGCAACTTTTCTTCTAAGAAGAATCATCTGCACAACAGATTTGTATCTGAAAATAGAAGGCTGGATTTATGCAAAAATGATCTCAAGGGATCATCGCAGAAACACACAAAAAGTAACTCTCTGCCAAAATTATACAGAGCACTCACTCACAAGAGATGTTTTCCAACTATGACCACTAAACACATAAAATACACAAATGAAATAGAATTAATACAAACCAAGAGTTCTACAGCAATCTTAAATTAAAGGGTTTGGGGATGTCAGACAAAACATCAGAATAAAATTTTTAAGAGTTTAAAAATTACAGAAATGTCAAAACCCATATATTTCACACTACAAAGAACATCTCTTGCTTTTACAAAGATTGTCCTCTCTAGTTTACTTAAATGTACCACAAATGCATTGGACAGTAAAGTTAATTCTCTAAAATTCCCAAACTGTGTTAATGTGCCCAAATACCAAATTGTCACTATCACTTCAACAGAGGGGAGTAGTTGAATTATAAAACTTTAAAAACAGTAATTTAAAATAAAGAATTATACAGGCCCAGAATTATAAAACAAATTAGGAACATCAGCCCTGGTAAGATGTCTGAACATGAACACTGACCGGGTCCATCTGCAAAGAAAATGACAAAGGGATCAAGGGTTACTTTTAGCTGCTCTATAAAGAAATATCAGCAACTCCAAGGAACTGAAAGGTAGAGTAGAGAGAGCACAGGGCCAGGGGTCAAGATATTTGGGTTTTTTAGCACCAGCCCTGGACTTAACTAGCATTTCATACCAAGCAACTCATTAACCTTTCTGGGGTCTAAGTATCATCAGTGAAAGAGGAAAGACTTATACCAAAAAGTCTCCTGAGATTGCTTTTAGCTTTAACATCCAATTTGCAACAGATAAATCACAATAGGATTAAGTGAGAGTCACCTCTTAATAATTTTTGAAGAGGTCAAATTCCACCCACGTTATAAGAATGGACCAAAAGTACTTCTGAGGCACCAAAAGCCACATGGCACTTTTTCTTCTACTGGAAGACAGGAAATAAGCTCTGTTTTATAGACTCGAAAGGGAGCAGGAGAAAGAGAAAGTCCCACCTCTATTTGTCTTGACTTTGACGTTTCACATGCAGCCACTGTTTATGTTGGCTTTCATCCTTTGATTTCCACTATAGTTTGCAGCACGGGGGTCACTGGGTAACCTCTGCCTTCAGGAGTCTTATGAGCTCTCAACCCCCAGACCAACAGTGCCTATGTATCTGGCAGGCTTTCTCTGACAGTCTCCAGCACTTGGCAAGAGAAGATCGAAAAGATGCAGAATAATGTCAACTCGAATAGTAATCTGTTAGGTGAATGGTTCTGTTGCTTACTACATAAGAGTAGGTTATGGTTTCATATATCATGTTCAATGTGCAATAGATATTTTTTTCAACCATTCATATTAAACTGGTGTAAATGTTTTTATTCCTTGCCACATTTCTGGGTGGTAAGCTTGGGCTCTCCCAGGAATTTGTTTGCTTTAAAATGCCATGCATCTCCAGGCAGCCCTACCTCATAAAAAATGGGCACGTCTTCTAAATGAATTTCTCCTTTTTTGCAGTTAATAACAAACCTACACAGCAGAAATACACCATGTGTGAAGCTCTGTTTACTATAGGTGGTAAATCATGTGCCTTACATCCTGTAATTCATTCTGAATACTGTAATCCCATTCACTGTAGCACAGCTTTGCCCTGTGCTCATTGGTACTGACAGCACCCAAATCTGTGCTGAATTTGATTCCAACTCAGGGTCTTGTCCTAGGAAATGCATTTATTTTGGGGGAAGAAATTTTAAAGAAGCCGCACACCAATCTGCACTTTGGAACAAAGGTTCTGAATATGCTTTGGCCCTTACTCAAAGGTTTGCCTCAGTACTGGACTATGTTCTAAGTAAGGTTGGTTCAGGTCTCGTATGCCATCCGTACTTGTGCTCCATCTCTCCTTTCCAGTGTTTTCTTTTGGCCAAAGGTTATACTTGGCTTTCTTATAACTAAGGTATTAAGACTGTTGTTAGAAGCCTTTGAGTTAGCCACAGACTCATGACAACTCCATGCACAACAGGACAAAATACTGCCCAACTGTATACCATCCAGATGGCTGGTTGCAGACTGAACCTTTGTGATCCAAAGGGTTTTCACTGGCTGATTTTAAGAATTAGATCTCCAGGTCTTTCCTCCTAATCTGGAAGCTCTGTTGAAACCTGTTCAGCATCAAAAAAACAAGCAAGCCTGGGAGGAGGTAACTATGGGGAGGAAGTGGGAGGGGAGCTGCTGCATTGTAAATTTTGGTCAATGACATGAGACAATGTATATGTGAACTGCTGTATGAAAAGTGAATTTACTCTGTAAATCTTCACCCAAATCCTAATAAAAAAAAAACAAGCAAGCCTCCATTGACAGATTCCTGGCTCTGCACAAGGTCCACAGGCCAGGAATCAAACCTGAGTCTCCCACATGGAAGGTAAGAATACCACTGAACCACCAAGGCCTCTGGTATTAAGACTACCTATTTCCTAATAACTAAGGTGTTAGGACTACACACTTCTTTGTGATTCTTGCAGATGAAAACTCTTTTGTTGTTGTTGTTGTTATGTGCCGTTGAGTCGGACCCGACTCATAGCGACCCCTCCTTGGGTTTCCGAGGCAGTATCACTACGGAAGTAGATTGCCCCATCTTCCTTCTGAGGAGTGGCTGGAAAACTCTTTAGGAGTCAAAATTATTAAAATGTGCTGTGGCTGCACTGGTAGCATAGTACCTAAAGTACTTGACTGAAGGCTGGAGGTTCAAACCCACCAGCCACTCCTCGGAAGGAAGGTTGGGCAATCTACTTCCGTAGGGATACTGCCTTGGAAACCCAAGGAGGGGTAGCTATGAGTCCGGTCCAACTTGACGGCACTTAACAACAACAACAACAACATGGCTGCAGGTTTGGGCAAGTGACTTCTTAAGTCACTTTACACAGGGGGTTCTTATCTATCAATCATAGCTCTACGTCTCTAATGAGAAACTTTTAGAAACCTAGGAATGAGCAGCAATGCTTTTATTGCTCCACTGGTTGTGTAAGCGTTCTAAATCTGCCCTCTTAACTGAGGCAATTTGCTAGTTCTGCAATCCCTCTTCCCAGACTTCTAAAAGCAGAGGCAGTTGAGGCTTATAGCCTATTTAGAGTTAGAAGGCTGGAGATAAAGGGCGGCACATGCCCCAAAAATCAAAAACCCCACTCATTCCCATCAAGTCAGCACCGACTCATAGTGACCCCCTTTGGGTTTCCAAGGCAATAAATCTTTATGGAAGTAGACTGCCCAGTCTTCCTTCACCAAAGTGGCTGGTGGGTTTGAACTGCCAACCTTCTGGTTAGCAGTCAAATGTCTTAGGCACTATGCCACCAGAACCCAAATCATCTATAAAACATTAGGGGAACCATGGTTCTCTCTCCCTGACTAAGGTATTGACTCACAGGGATAAGAATCAGAACTAAAACCTGATTTTAGGTCCTGCCAGCTCTTCCAGAATCATTTTGACCAGAGGTTAGCAACCTTTTCCTGTAAAGGTCCAGATAGTAAATATTTTAGGTTCTGCAGTCCATATGCAAAATTACGGGCCATAAGCAACTACTCATCTCTGCTGTTGTAGCATGAAAGCACTCATACACAATTCACAAACAAATGGAAATGGCTATATTCCAATCAAACTTTAATTATAAAAATAGACAGTAGTCCATTGTTTGCAACCTCTGATCTAGACAAGCACCCTCCAAATAAAATGCAAACTATGTGGATAATTTTGAATTTTCTAGTAGCCATATTGAAAAGGTAAACAGAAAGAGATAAAATTGATTTAAGTTATATATTTAATCAAATATATTCAAAATATTACCATTTTAACATGTAATCAAAATTTTTTAAAAGTATTGATGACATATTTTACTTTCTTTTTTCTTACTAAGACTTCAAAATCTAGAGTATTTTGCACTTATGGTACATCGTGATTTGCTGTATTTCAAGTGTTCAGTTGCCACATGTGCCTAGTTCCTACCATATTGGACACTGTAGGCCTAGACTCACTACTTCTTCGCCTTTTTTAGGAGCCATGTAAAGGAAAAGGTGAGGTCCTCCTGACCACCAGAGGGCTGCCTGCATTATCTCCTCCACATACCATTGGCAGTTTACTGGCATATCTAGGACATTAGCAGAGCAGCAGCTGCCAACACAGTGACATGCCAATCACCTAACTTCACTAGAGAATGAAGTTAGAAGGAACATTTCCCCTAACTGGCACGTAAGAAGGCTTTTTAGTTAGTCAAAAAAAAAAAAGGTAGGGCAAATTTAAAGGTATTTGAGGAGAGCAATTGAACACTAAAAGCATTCCCCGCCCCAAGAAAAAAACAAATTCACTCCTTGAATTTTGCTTCCTCTACCCTCCTTGTACTCCTCAAAATCTCATACTTCAGACTTCAGCATGTTTTCCTATTGGATCTATAGGTAACTCCCTTCCTAATACCACTAACAGCAAACACTTACTTTTAAAGCACCCCTTTAAAATGTCATTGGTTGCAATCTTTTCAGCATTAGGGCCACCAAATAATGTCATTTCCCTCCTCTCTATGCGTAAACATAACCCTCTCTCACAGACAAAGGTTTGTTTAGTAGGATGGAAGAGGGAGGGAGTTGAGAGAGCTTTCACCACAATTTTTATTGTAATAAAAAGCCATCAAGGCATTTACTTTCTTTCCCTCTGTTTTCAACTTAAACAAGATTCTTTTTAAAAGCATTTTTTGAAATGTGCCTAAAGTAATCTTTTCCACAGGGAAACACAAACCCAACAAAACAGCCCTTTGTTTCAACTAACATTTAATAAATAGAAAATAGAAATACCTGGCATAGGGTCTTGGGCTGAAGGAAGTTGGGGAAGCCAACTTTTTCACATGGCTCCCACTTCACTCATGAGGGAGACGAACCCCACTAATGGATTTCAGTCCTACAATGCCAGCTGGATTACATCACTAGTGCCAACAGCCAGAATCTATAAAAGATTCCTCCCTTGGGGGCAACCACAGAAGAAAACCAGGAGTTCCTCTATCCCATGACAGGTCTGCATTCTGCCAGTGACATGGATTGGCTAACACTGGATCAGTAGTCAGAATGCTTCCATCTCTACAAGTATTCAAGAGCTGGCTCCACTACCACTTGGAAGGATTCTGAAAGTGGGGGGTTGGACACTTTGGGAGGAGGGGATAGTGCTGGCTTAAAGCTTCTTTCAAATATGAGACTTTGTGACTCTATGGTTCAGTAACATCTAATCCTCCCATCCACCCAGACATTAACTTTCCAGTCACCCATACACCATTCAGTTTCCTTATCATAAAAGAGAATAATACCATCTCCTTGCAAGAATAAAGAGCTCTGGTGGCGCAGTGCCTAAGGCATTTGACTGCTAACTAGAAGGTTAGTGGTTCAAACCCACCAGCCACTCTGTGGAGGGAAGCCTGAGAAATCTACTTCTGTAAAGATTTAATGCCTCAGAAACCCAAAAAGGGGTCACTATGAGTCGGAATCAACTCAATGATAGTGAGTTTGGTTTTGGTTTTGACCTGCCAGGATTGCTGTGAAGATTAAAAACAGAATCCTGAAGAGTTCCAAGCACATAACAGATACATATGACAGTTACTATATATCTTTATCTGTGAAACTGGGCCATGATATAAGATGACCTGCAAAGGCTGGGGCAGATACTGATGGCAACTGACCTCACAACCCTCCCCCTACGATCCCTTCCTTGCTGTCAGAGCCTGCCTTTCCCTAATTCATCCTCACCTAAAACTAAGGTGTGGACGTGTGGTGAATCATGGTCCACAGGACCTGAAGACGTGCTTTCTGCAACATATTTTTAAAAAGAATTTCCCAGATAAAGAGGGACGCACAGAGGGAAACACTCTTTCCCTTCTTCAGTCAGGCTTCACTGTCTCCACCTGTGATCCATGGTTGTGTCATGCTCATCCTGTGAGTATGAAGAAACAAACCTAAGTACCAAGTCAACATGCTGAGGTTGCCAGAGAAAAAAAAGATGGAAGGAGCTTGGTCTCTTGTACCAACTGCTAAGACAATCCTATAATTGCTTAACTCAGCTTTACTCTTACGTAAAATAACAGAGTGTCCTCCCTTATTAAGCCACTTTTTCTCAGGTTTTATGTTACAATATAAAGCATTCTACTTAAAGATAAGTTCCTTCTAGTACTACAATATTATTGCTACAAATCAGCTCCTTAATCACATCATTTTAATACCTTCCTAATATTGGACTTGTCTTGCCTTCTCTCAGCTTCCTGTCAGAAACTACACAGATATGTCTCTTCTCTCTCATACATATCACAAATTGTGTCTTTAGACATTTCACTTTGTTAATGTGGAACAAATTCTTTCTGCTTTGTCTATTCATCTTCTCCTCTTTGTTCTGGGCTAAGTTCAAATCCCAATTACTTCCTAGTACCTTTCTTGATCACTTCTAGCATATAATATTCCTTCCCTAATCATTGCTATAGCTCTTATAGATTGTATAACATGGTTTATGATTAAATCATAGAGGTGGAAAATATAAGAGTCATCTGGTCTAACTTCTGGGTGAGGAGAAAATTTCTTCCTATAACACAGCCTGTTATATATTCAGTCCATCCTACCTTGGACTAAATAATTCTAGCAATACTCATTGTATTAAACTCCCTTAACTTAAAACAAAATGTGGCTCCTTATAACTGTTTGGCATGAGTACCACTGGGTCTTTTGGGTTTATTAGTTTTAGCTTCACATCCTCCTCCAGAACAGGAAGACCTCAAGGACAGAAGCAATGCCTTATTCATGTCCATGTCCCCAGCATTTAACACAGTACCCGTCATATCCTAGGCATTCAATATATATTGTTAAGTAAATGACAGATCTGATCCCACTACCAATGCCAGTTGAGCCAGACATAGGCCATGATGCAAATTTTATCAAACTTTCTCTTCCCAGTTTGTAGAACTGGGAGTTAAAGCTGCTTATCAGTCTCTCTGATGGTCATCTTCACTGAAGATCCATAAGGTCAGAAACCATGTTACAGCCGTGTTTCTCCATAAACACATGACTACAGAGGAAGCTAACAGAGTAGAAGAGTAGAGGGAAAGAAAGAAAATGTGCTGAGAGTAATAAAAGAAGCTTTGTACAACCTCAAGAGTAGAAGAAGCTGTAACTACTGAGAGCTTTCCAGGTTTTTGTTCTAGTCCCACATGAGGCCTTACCATGCATCCAGTTTTGGGGTTCCATAGAACAACTCTGTATTTTACCTATTTGTAGAAAATAATAGTTTTAAAACAAGGCTGAGTAGGTTACTGTTACTTACAATTAGAAACGCCTTGACCAAGATTCAACTAACTCAAAATGAGTGTGCATTCACGATATCAGTTTCTGAGAAAAAAGTGGCAGGAGGCAGAGGAATGAACAACTGCCCTGGCTAAAACATATTAAAACAACGAAGCAAAATCATACCTCTTGGACCTCTTCCACCACACCACAACTCTCTACCTATTTAGGAAAATTGTCCCACAAGTTCTTTCTGAAATATAAACAGTAGAGCAGACTTGCAGTCATTCCATCACCTACTACTCGTCAGAGAGTCTCTCAGTCAACTCCATATGTGGAAACTCCCACAAGAGTCTCATCTTCTCTGAGCTCACAGTAGGACACTACAGACACTAGTCTCAATGAGGGAAACCTTAAGCCAAGGAGCAACTCTTGTCCTTGGTTCTTTCTTACCTGCCCTGACTTGACTTGACTTCCTTTCTGGTGATTTATGTCCTCTTCTGGAGAATCTCTCCTTGTAAAAACCCTCACTCTGTTTCCAATCATAAAACTATTAATATTTTACAGGAAAATAGAAAGAAAAAAAATTTTAAGACTTAAAAATAAGTAACTATAATGGTAAATGGCAAGTAGCAAGAGATATATGGAACAGATCATGTCAACTGGTACCCTCCCCTTGACACCTCCAAGCATACAAAACAATGTCCTCCAAATCATAAAACTCTCTCTGATCTTGACTCATTCATGCAAAATTTCTTAAGTATTTACCAGACTTCCAAGATTCAAATGTCAGTTTTGCTGCTTACCAGCTAGGCAGTGACTTAACACTTTAAAATAAAAAATAACCTCAATGCTATCAAGTCGATTCTGACTCACAGCGACCTCCACTGGATTTCCAAGGTTATTACCTTTACAGAAGTAGATTGCCCCAGCTTCCTTCCATGGCTTGTGGGTTTGAACTTCTGACCTCTGCTTAGCAGCCAAATGCCTTACCCACTATGCCACCAAAGCTCCTTAATACTTTGTTGTTGTTGTTGTTGTTGTTATTTGCCATCAAGTTGGCCCTGACTCGTAGCGACCCCTCCTTGGGTTTCCAAGGCAGTATCACTACGGAAGTAGGAATGCCCAACCTTCCTTCCGAGGAGTGGCTGGTGGGTTTGAAC
>NW_006922339.1:648863-649955 GCF_000298275.1 Orycteropus afer afer
TATATAAAGTGTTTAGAACAGTGCCTGGCACTCAATCAGTACTCAATAAATGTTAAGTATTATATTAGCCAGGCTAGGCTAGATTATGCTGCAAAAACTAACAAGCCCCAAATCTCAGTGGCTTAAAACAATAAAGGGTTATTTCTCACTCATTCTACATATCCAACATGAGTTGACTGGGTATGGGGAGGGAAGACTTTGCTCACTGAAGTCACTCATGAAACCCAAGGTAACAGATTCTTATAGTGCTACTCTCTCAATAAAAGGCTTTAGGGGATTCAATTCCAAGATGGCAGAATAGGCAGAAAGACAGCACAGATCCTCTTCAAAAATGAAAAGGGAAACCAATTAACACAGACACAGAAGATAACCCCTGAGCCTTGAAGGGAAGGATACAGAAGTGGACTAAACCCCAACTAGCAGAAGAATTTGCATGAAAATACAAGAAAAGGAGACATATGAAGCTGCAGTCTGGCAGCCATCCTGAGCGATCCTGACAGCACAAACAGCTTGGAGACTCTCAAGTGGTGGTAGGACCTAAGAATTAACCTAAAAATCAGCCCTGCTAGCCAGAGATTGCACAGAGGACTGCTCTGGTGGCTGGGAAATAAAAGGGGAAGCAGTGGTGAAGAGGAAAACGGGCTGAGCTGTGGACTTTTGGCAGTCTGGAGGGCACCGCCATTTTGAATGTTTACAAGCAGCTTGACCATTTTGG
This sequence comes from Orycteropus afer afer, assembly GCF_000298275.1. Lineage (NCBI taxonomy): Eukaryota > Metazoa > Chordata > Mammalia > Tubulidentata > Orycteropodidae > Orycteropus > Orycteropus afer. Next base: position 649,579 of record NW_006922339.1, read on the forward strand.
ATATTTAAAGAGACAGCGCTCTACCAGATTCCAGGGGCTTAAAAACAGATTCTGCTTGCCAGTAACCCCAAGGACACTCCGGACCTGGACAACTGAAAAGGTGTGACATTCCTCTTGTTACTCTTATACCCCATGCCCGCTCAGTGAATGGAGGTAAAGCCATCCCCCACTCCCACCCACCTGCTGGGCCTGCAGGAACTCCATCCCAGTCTGTGTGCACGGAAGGAAACTGGGTGCCCTGCCCTGTTTTCCACGGATATTTTTCTTTTCCTTTTTTTTCTTTTTTCTCTTTCTTTTTTCTGGTGTTTAGTTTGTTTGTATTTGTCGATTTTAAAACTACTATTGTTAATACTTTTGCCCATTTTACTATAATTCTT
>NW_006922339.1:652786-659624 GCF_000298275.1 Orycteropus afer afer
GCAGTCAAGTGCCTTAGGCACTATGCTACCAGAGCTCCTATTGCTAGGTATATATCCTAAAGAAGTGAGAGCCATGACAGAAACAGACATATGCATACCCATGTTCATCACAGCACTATTTACAATAGCCAAAAGTTGGGAACAACCTAGGTGTCCTTTAACTGATGAATGGATAACCAAACTATGGTGCATACATACAATGGAATACTATGCAATCCTAAAGAATAATGTAGAATCTGCAAAACACCACTGTGATAGTTGGAGCTGTGTGTCAATTTGGCTGGACCCCATGATGTGGTTGTTTCCATGATGGGATCAGATGACTGTGTTCTGAGTGGCCAATCTGCCCAAGGGGAGTTTCCCTAGGGGTATGGCCTGCTTCCAGGATACCCAGGGACATCCTGGGAAGAAAGACATTCTTCGGTGTATCGGGACTCTGGTGTGCTGACTACAACCTTCCGTGAGTTAGCAGTCCACCACTCGGCCTGGAGATCTTGGATTCATCTTTCGTTGGAGTCAACAACCAGTGTACTACCTGCCAGCCTTGAATTTCTTGGCCCCCTGCGGTTGCGGAAGCTAAGGCTGCCTCCAGCCCGACGCTTCCTCCAGGGACTTTGGACTTGCCAGCTTCTATATGTTTGTGAGCCATTTTCCTAAGATAAATTTCTCTCCATATATATAAATATATATATGTAAGCTTTGCTGGTTTTTGTTTCTCTAGATAACCCAGTCTAACACAACCGTATAACGTGGATGAACTTGGAGGACATTATGCTGAATGAAATAAGTCAATCGCAAAAGGACAAATATTGTATTAGTCCATTATTGTAAAAGTCAAGGAAACATTTATCTATGGATGGACATTATCTTTGTTGGTTACCAGGGATGGGAGGGAAGAGGAGGGAAACTGTTAGATAGACAGAGATAAATATTGATTTGGCTGAAGAGAAGGGCAATGTACCAAATGTGAGTGATCAATATAGTGACACTCAGGAAGAGAAAGACATAGAGAGGTACATGGGAGGTACAGACAACAAGGATGAACTCTTGCACATATAGTATGGCATTGTCAGTGAAGGCAAATATGGGTATACAGGTGGATAGATGGGTGGACAGGCTGAACTACTAGGTATGTCTATGAAGTGGGGAGTTGACCCAAGAACATGTTTAGGGTTGGCAGACAGTGGTCTTATAAGTTTATGTGTATGATGTGAATTCCCAGGTGTATATTAGAGCTGACAAGGGGCAAGGTTGTAGTCACTGCTTGGTCACAGCCAGCTACCCAGAGGGACTTAATAGTTGAACCTGAGAGCTTGGGACCATAGTCCCAAGGGCCATCAAGCTCAATTGGCATAATATAATATAAAAAACATTGTTCCACCTCCTACTTTGGTGAGTAGCAACTAGGTTCTTAAAAGCTTCAAGCTGCTATCTAGATGCAATGATGAATCTCTCCTCATCCAGAGCAAAGAAGAATGAAGAAAACCAAAAATTCATGGAACAATTATTCCTAGCGAATGGTACACCATCTGATCTGCAGCCTATACAACTATGAGACCAGAAGAACTAGATGGTGCCCAGCTACTACTGTCAACCCCTTGGAAGGGGATCTATGTAGGAGATCCTGGGTAGAGAGGAAAACAATGTGGAACAAAATTCAAAATCATTTGGAGGGAAAAAAAAGGGGGGGGGGGACCAGGTTTGCTGGTCCAATAAAGCCTGGTAGAACCACTGAGACTATGGTCCCTAGCTGCCTTTCAGGTCTGGAATTGAACCCATGCCTGTGGCTTCCAGACAAACAATAGATAGGCATATGACTTGAACATATATATCTTAGGTAGATACACTCCTTGGAGAGAACAATCATGGGAGAAAGAAGGGCTGCTTATGCACAGGGAGACAGCTCAGGGGGCAGGAATGCATGGAGGGATGGACACAGGGAAGAGGTAACTATCGGGAGGAAGTATGAGGGGAGATGTTGCATTGTGGTAAATTGTGGTCAATGTCATGAGACAAAGTGTCTGTGAACTGCTGTATGGAAAGTGAATTTGCTCTGTAAATTCTCATCCAAATCACAATTAAAAAAGAAAAGTAAAAAATAAATAAATAAAAGGCTTTAGGGTTTGCCATAGAAGAAGAAAAGGCACTGTTAACTGGGTAATAAATTCTTCTGCTCAGATTGAATTGACCAAATCAAGGTGTATCTAACTTTAAGGAGGAAGTGAACTGTAATTCTCTGATGTACAGAGGAGAAGAGAACTAGAAATACGGTGAGCACTAATAGCATCCATCACAACTATTACTATTATTAATATACTAGATCCTTCCTAGACATCAGAGATTCAAAATGAACAAGGTTGCCCTTGATTTCAAGAAGCCTGTGTTATAGGGAGTTGAGTCAAATATTGATACATTTATGTAACAAACCCATTGGTTTGTGCTGAACATTTGACTTTAATTTATCTCCGTATGTGTGTGTGGATCATGAGAAGAAAATTCATTTTGGGGTCTGAGTCTGGTTGACATCAAAACTATTAGTTCAGGGATTCAGTCAAACCAGTTGTTTGGTAGCAGGCAGAAAAACAGCCTGAAGAATGGTCTAAACATAGTCGTTACTTTATAATAGAGAAATTCTGAATAATAGATTGCCTCTACTTGGAAAATCAATGGACATGAGCTTTTTTGTGACCAAAATTTCTGTTGTTTGGGAAGATATTATTGTAAATAGAAAGAGCAATGTTAAGATGCACTTAGGAGCTTCAAATAATGTGCAACAATTTTCGTAAAACTGTAATAGAAAAAAGTCAACTGAAACATGAAAATTTAGAGCCCTATTACCCGCATTTCACTCTGTAATATCCCATTTCCCATCATTTCTAACACGCATCTTAAGTGTGCTAATTGGAAAGTCTCTGCTGTGTATATAGCTCTGTTTTCAAGATGACAACTGCTTTGCTTTTATCACTGGGTTCAATACCAAGAGAGGGAATCATTTTCAAAATTCAAAGCATTTTGATCCGGTTGTGTCAACTGACTGCCTGCACCCAGTTGGTATTCTGTCTTAGAGAAAAAACATGAACATTTCAGGTGGTGGAGCCTAGGCTGAGGAAAGGGAAGCATCCCTGAACAGTGAGTGTGGAAAGAGCACCCTAAGATTAAAAACCAAAAACAGTCCAATAGCACACTAATAAGGTTGCCAAATTATTTTACTCCTTTAAGAAAGAAACTAAACATGCTGTAAATATTTACTAAAAAGGCAATCATTAACTGATAAATCCCAGAAAGGAACGGTCAGCCTAAGTACCAGCCTGGAAGACAAGCAGGGAGCCTCTCCCAGTTTACACTCCAAAGTGACAAAAATATTGGGCAGATGACAGTTGATGTGTGGTCTGGTGAGTGACTCAAGCCTATGAAGAATTTCAACAAAACAAGCTTAATTCGTGTTTCTGAGTCACTCCATGTTACAGTCATATCAACCACACAGAAAAGTAGTATCTTCAAGGTTTAAGGAGAATGAGCCCAGAAGAAGAAAGCTCTTTGCTTTTCATCTATACAAGTGGTACTCCCAAATGAAGCACCTATTTTCAGAAGAAAATAGAAATGCAAATTCAAGAATTCCAGTGCTTATCTGGCAACAATTGGATTGATTATCAGGATTGGGGTGCCACATACTTCAATTTTCACTATTATGAAAATCTAGCACTTTAGCCAAATACAGCATTCTCTGTAGAGTTCATATCTTGATCCTTCTTTCAACACAATTAATTGGAGCAATGATGACATGAGCAGGGAAAAGTAGCAACAAATAAAATAGCATTGTTTTCTAGTCACGAGTTTTTCAACATGGAATTCATAATGAATGAACACTAGGCACCTAAAATTGCATGCAAACTTGGTGTTTATGAGACATCGAACACAACATAAAGTGGATAGTGTATATATTCTGGAAAGAGGTACTATACCTATAATTAGTTTCCCAAATGGACCTGCAGAGTGAAGAGTCTGTGCTCCAGATTTATCCAAAGAACAGCACTCTCCACATAAACACCAAAAAAAAATCAAAGCACTTGTTATCAAGTTGTTTCCAAATCAAGGCAAACCTATGAGCTTCAGAGTAGAACTGTGCTTCACAGAGTTTTCAATGGCTATAACCTTTCAAAAGTAGATTACCAGGACTTTCTTTCAAGGTGCCTCTGTGTGAATGTGAACTGCCAACCTTTCAGTTAGTAGCTGAGTGATTAACCATTTGCACCACCCAACAACTCTCTCCACATACAAGTCCCAAACTCTTTTGTTTTTGTTACATGACGTCTAGTCGGACTCAATTCATAGCAACCCCTCCTTGGGTTTCTGAGGCGGTATCACTATGGAAGTAGATTGCCCAACCTTCCTTCTGACCCAAACTCTTTTAGGCAAACCAAAAAGGAGCTCTGTGTTCTACTTGATAAGACTCCTTAAAGTGTGGAGGAGTGGCTCTCAAGCTTTAGTACTTTGCACTGAACTCAGTTGGGAAACTTTTTAAAATTTACATTCTCAGCTTGTCCATTAGATATTTTTAATAAAGTCCCAGTTACTAAGATGTGGGTAATCCACGGACCATAATGCAGGAAAGCCTAGTCTGGTGGTTTCACTCCATGAGTAAGTCACTGTAGGCAACTTTGAGTAACACCCTTTCTGAAGAAAACTTCATAAAAGCATTGGCCTCTCTACAACTCTCCTTGGTGCTCTCAGCACCTCTATTGCATCTTCCCAGCATGCTAAATATCTAGTCTCCTTGAATTATATTAGATATATTAGATTTGATTAATATTAGATATTAGATTTGTCTCACCTAGTTTTATTAGCAACCTAATGGCCCCTAAGCAATCTGCCTATTCCCACTTTGTTAACAGGATCCATATAACTCAGGTTACCTATAACATGACTGATCCCTTCACCTGCATGATGCTGTTCTAAAGAAGCCTGCTCTTTTTCCAGAAGTTACAGTAACATTTACCTAGGAAACCAGATTTTCTCAGATTTCTGACATTGCCACAACCTATGCATATATGTTCATCCCAATCACTTGTTGACAACCAGCTCTCCTCCTACCTGGATTCACAAAGGCAAGGAGATGGAATGACAATCACCTAATCTCACTACCAGAAGGCCAGTGTTCAAACCCACTGGCCACTCCTCGGAAGGAAGAAGGAAGACTGGGCAACCTACTTACGTAGAGATACCATCTCAGAAACCCAAGGAGGGGTTGCTATGAGTCAGAATCAACTTGACACCAGTGAGTTTGGTTTTTAATCTACTTTTCTGTCAGTTAGTTGTACTGTGGTGGCTTGTGTGTTTCTGTGACGCTGGAAGCTATGCTACTTACTGATGTTTCAAATACCAGCAGAGTCACCCATGGTGGACAAGTTACAGCAGAGCTTCTGGACTAAGACAGACTAAGAACGACCTGGTGATCTACTTCTGAAAAAACTGGCTACTGAAAACCTTATGAATAGTAGTGAATCATTGTTTGACATAGTACCAGGAGATGATCCTCTCAGGTTAGAAGGCACTTAAAACTTGACTGGTGAAGAGCTGCCTCCTCAAAGTAGACCTGATCTTGATGACATGGATGGAGTAAAGCTTTTTTGGGACATTCATTTACTGATCTGGCATGATTCGAAATGAGAAGGAAAAGCTACAAACATTAGTTAATAATCAGAATGTGGAATGTAAAAAGTATGAATCCAGAAAAATTAGAATCCATCAGAAATGAAATGGAACACATAAACACATAAAGATCACTCTCTTAGGCATTAGTGAGGAAATGGACTGGTATGGGCCATTTTTAATCAGACAATCATATGGTCTTCTATGCCAGGAATAATAAAACAGGAATAGCATAAATGTCAAAAAGAACATTTAAAGATCTATCCTGAAGTACCACACTGTCAATGATAGTATGATATTCATATACCTAGAAGGAAGCTCAGTTAAAATAACTATCATTCAATTTTACACAACAATCATTAATATCAAAAAAGAAGAAATTGAAGATAATTACAAATTTCTGCATCTGAAATTGATCAAACATGCAATCAACATGCATGTTGTTACAGGATGATACATGTCACATGCATGATAGTTACATGAGAACAGAATGCAAAAGTTGGAAATGAAGAAGAATCAGTAATTGGAAAATATGGCCTTGGAGATATTAACAACACTGGAGAAAACATGATAGAATTTTCCAAGACCAACAACTAATTCATTAGAAATACCTCTTTTCAACAACAAAAATGGCAGGTATACACGTGAACCTTGCCAGATGGAATTTACAGGAATCAAATCAACTATATATGTGGAAAGAGATGATAGAGTAATTCAGTGTCATCAGTCAGAACAAGGCCACGAGCCAATTGCAGAACAGACCATCAATTGCCCATATACAAGCTTGAGTTAAAGCTGAAGAAAATTAAAACAAGTCCACAAGAGCCAAAGTACAACCTTGAGTACGTCCCAACTGAATTTACTGGCCATCTCAATAAGAGATTTGGTGCACTGAACTCTAATGATCCAAGATCAGGCAAGTTGTGGGATGATGTCAAGGATATTACACATGAAAAAATCAAAAGATCATTAAAAAGATTGTTGTTGTTGTTGTTAAGTGCCGTCAAGTCGTTTCCGACTCATAGTGACCCCATGCACGGCAGAACGAAACACTGCCTGATCCTGCGCCAGCTCCACAATCCATGCTATACTTGATCCCATTATCGCAGCCACCATATCAATCCATCTCATTGAAGGCCTCCCCCTCTTTCGTCGACCCTCCACCCTACCAAGCATGACATCCTTCTCC
>NW_006922339.1:661843-676215 GCF_000298275.1 Orycteropus afer afer
AGCAGTCAAGTGCCTTAGGCACTATGCTACCAGAGCTCATTAGAGAAATGTAAATCAAAGCAATGAGATATCATCTCATCCTGACATTAAAATAATAACTTCTGGCAAGGATGTGGAGGGATTGGAACTCTCATGCACTGCTGGTGGAAATGTAAAATGGTGCAATCACTGTAGAAAAGAGTATGGCACTTCCTTGGGATTCTGAGGCTGTATCTCTACAGAAGTAGATTGCCCAACCTTCCTTCCGAGGAGTGGCTGATGAGTTTGAACCATTAGCCTTCTGGTTAGCAGTCAAATGCCTTAGGCACTGCACCACCAGACCTCCCACACAGACCATAAGACCCTGAATTTCAAAGCTTCATACTCACCTCTCAAGTTACGGAAATACAGACTATACAGATAATCAGGCCCCAAAAGAAATGTGTGTGAATAATGGAAACAAACAAATTATAGATTCTAGAGACTCTGTCAATAATCACTGGCTGGATTCCCACTTCACCATTTAACTATAAATCCATACTCACTAAGGATTGTATCACAGATCATAAATACCTGTTTATATCATGTCATCACATTCAGAACAGCCCCAGAAAATCATTAACTGGCAAAGAAAGTTTGTAGTTTGGAAGATGGTGTTAAAGAAATGCTCCTCTCTACATTTCCTACTCACAGTAGAAAGAGCAAAAACAAATATATATATATATATATATATATATATATATATATATATAAACACACAATCATAAATATCTACCACCCTTTCCAAAGTCATGCCTCATATACTAATTTATATCAGGCTGCTAACTTTTTGTTTCATGCTATATTGACGGGCTTGACAGTTTTTCAAAGCGTTTATAACTGCAGCAGTGTTGATCTTATTTAAAGAGAATATTAAATCAAATCCCTTGTCATCGGCATAAAATCTCCTATAGCATCAACAAAAGGCAGTAGTTTTTATTGATTCTCTGATACAAAAGATGTATGAAACAGACTGATGCTGCTCTGCAAAAAAAAAAAAAAAAAAATCACAATTAAAGCCCCATGAAATCTATTAGTCATTGTAAAGGTCATCATCAACTTTTAATGGCATCCTAAAGAGAAACAATATGATTCACTTCAACATCCAGGGCAAAGAGAATAAAATACTGTAATTCTATGTGGGCATAGCAGAAGGTACCAAGAAGTCCTAAATAAATACTTGTTCTATCAAAAGGCCACTCTAATAAACCATAGTTCACATTACTCAATTCACTGTCCACATATAATAAAGGAATTTCCAGGAGAACAGCTGGTGAAAAATGCAGCACACAATCAGATAGGCTCAGTTTTGCTGAACGAGTCAGTATGTGGGGAAGGGTTTCACTCTTCCTGACCAGAGAAGGGACCACTTACTTCCTGGGAGGTAGAAATCAGGGTGCAAACACCATCTCAGCTTCCTTACCTGTAAAGGGTTTGAACTAGAACCTAGTTTATTTAAGTCCTTTCAGATCAGCAAAAGCAAAGAGATTTCACTTCAGTTTTGTGTATTTCACTGTACATAAATTATATTTCAATAAAATGTATTTAAAAAAAAAAAAAAAAGAAAAGAGATTTACTCTTGCATGGTAACTCTGATTGTTGGGTAACATCTTTCTGAATATCAGTTTCCTTATTCCTAAAATGAGAGGAGGACTACGGTAAGGAGGATTCTGAGTCAACATTTAAGCTCAGAAGGAAAGTGTGCCCTGGGGATTTAAAAAATGTGCTTTACCATGGCAGCACCCAAGCCAGCTCTTACCTCTAAAAGCCAAAATTCTAGAAATTCACCCCAGGAACATCACAAAGGGAGCTTAACTTACCATCAGTTGATTTATCCAAGACAAACTGCTACATCCTCAATCATGGCTCTCTACAAAGTTCAGGCCTCAGCAGGGTTGGAGGAAAGTAGTGCTTATTGGTAAAAAAGAGAAGTGCTATGGAAATAACCAGGGAGCCCACCATTTAAAGTCTATTCATCATTTCTCACACCTTGGGACCTTGGGGCCTCTTCTCAAAATTTCCTATTCAGAAGGGACTATTCTGCCGTTTTCACTAAATGTACTTAAATTTATTTATTTAATTCTCAAGAACACGTTCAGTATAAAGAGCAGTACCTTACTGGTGAAAGGAAGCCATCAAGAAGGCAATATGCGTAACAGTTAAGAGCTCAGATTCTGGACTGAAATTACTAGGCTTCAAAGCCCAGATCCTCCACCTTGCAGTTGTGTGACCTTGGGCAAACTAATTAACCTCTCTGTGCCACAATATTCTCACCAGTAAAAGAGTAATAATAATACAATCCTTATAGACTGTTGCAAGTTTTAAATGAGGTAATCCCTGTAAAGGACAGCATCTGCTTCAGCAAAGTTATATCTCCTGCACCTACCAACCAATCCTTTGAACTCCAGACCCACATATACAACTACCCTCTCCACATCCTCACTTAAGTTTCAAAGGCACCTTAGACTTAACGTGTCAAATTCATTCTTCTCTCACACCTTGCCACCACCAAAGCAAAAACAAATCCAACTTCACCTGGTCCATTCCCTAAATGAACATCCTACCAACCATTCATCTTTAAACTGCATCACATGAAACTGCTGTTTCTGTCAATCAAAAATGGCAGAATGTGCACTCTCATGAGATTCAACCCAATAGCTCAAAGCCATATGTCAACTTCTGTACCTTTTGCTCCTTTACTTCTACTTAGCCAAGCCCTTCCAACTGACTCTCCTCAATATACCTCAACACTTTTCACTCTATCTCCATCATCACCACAACTCTGGTTCAAATCCCCACCATCTCTCATTCTCCAAACAGCCCTTCAGCTGTAGCTCCTGCTAATTACCCGCAGTTTATCTTCCATACTGCAGCCATAGTGACTTCACAAAATCCAAAATTGATTTATCTTCCTGGTTAAGACACTTTAGTAGTTTGTGTGTGGCTAGTAGAATAAATACCAGAAACCTATAGAGCTCTGCTTGGCCCTATATGTAACCCTCTCTACCTCCCTGACCTTATATATATATAACTCTCTTCCTCTCTATTTCCCACCCCACTCTCTGTACTCCAGCTGTACAGGAGTTTTGTACAACTCTGTACAGGAGTTTTGTACAACTCTGTACAGTTTTGTCCAGTTTCTGAATGTGCCATATATATTCCCTACTGTCCCAGAGACTATTCATATAGTTTTCTCTGCCTGAACATTCTTCCCACCCTATTCTCTCATATCTCAGCTCAAACACCACCTTCTCAGACAGGGCTGACTTCATAGGAAGATAACCTGCACAGCTACACATGGCCTCACACTGAGAAGGTCCCCCTTCTCACACTAAGAAGAGCTTAAAGCTCTGTTGTTGCCATCTTGAAATTCTTAATAACTTTGAACAAAGAGTCCTGAATTTTCATTTTGCACTGCACCCCGCAAATTATGTAGCCAGTCTTGTCCTAAGGGAAACATTAAATGATCTCCTCGAATAGTTGAAATGCACTCTCCACAAGCTCTTGTAGTACCATGTACACAACCTTTGTAGCACCTGTCAACATTTTTACACTACTTGATTGTAACTATTTGATTGTTTCCCTTCCTGTATAGAACATAAGTTCCATGAATCCAGGGTACATGTCTGATTTTTTATTACAATTTCATCCCTACCATCTAGCAAACAACAAGCTATCAGTAAGAGCTGCCTGAACAAATGTTTATTTTTATTATTTGCATTTTCATTATTGTTATTACCCATTACTCACTCAGTTATGTCAAGAGATTTGGAAGACAGCTATCTGGCCAACTGACTGGAAGGGATCCATATTTGTACCCATTCCAAAGAAAGGTGATCCCACAGAATGTGGAAATTATCAAAAAATATCATTGATATCGCACACAAGAAAAACCTTACTGAAGATAATTCAAAAATGGTTGTAGCTGGGAGGAGGTAACTATGGGGAGGAAGTGGGAGGGGAGCTGCTGCATTGTAAATTTTGGTCAATGACATGAGACAAAGTATATGTGAACTGCTGTATGAAAAGTGAATTTGCTCTGTAAATCTTCACCCAAATCCTAATAAAAATAAAAAAAAAATAAAAAAAAAAATGGTTGTAGCAATATACTGACAGAAAACCTCCAGAGGTGCAAGTCAGATTCAGAAGAGGACATGGAACAAGGGATATCATTGCTGATGTCAGATGGATCTTGGCTCAAAGCAAAGAATACCAGAAAGATGTTTACTTGTGTTTTATGGACTATGCAAAAGCATTTTATTGTGTGGATTATAACAGATTATGGATAACATTGAGAAGAATAGGAATTCCAGAACACTTAATTGTACTCATGAGGACCCTATACATAGATCAGGAGGCTGTCATCTGAACAGAACAAGGGGACACTGCATGGTTTAAAATCAAGAAGGGAACATGTCAGGGTTGTATCCTTTCATCATACTTATTCAATCTATATGCTGAGCAAATAATCCGAGAAGCCGGACTATATGAAGAAGACTATGGCATCAAGATTGGAGGAAGAATAATTAACAACCTGCGATACGCTTATGACACAACTTTGCTTGCTGCAAGTGAGGATGACTTGAAGCACTTACTGATGGAGATTCAAGACTACAGTCTGCAATATGAATTACATCTCAATATAAATAAAACAAAAATCCTTACAACTGGACCTACAAGCAGCATCATGATAAATGGAGAAAAGATTGAAGTTGTCAAAGACTTCACATTTTTGGTTCTACAATCGACTCCAATGGAAGCAGCAGTCAAGACATTAGACGACATATAGCACTGGGCAAGTCAGCTGCAAAGGACCTCTTTCAAGTGCTGAGAAGTCCTCCTTGAGGACTAAGGTTCACCTGACACAAGCCATGATATTTTCAATCCCCTCTTACGCATGTGAGAGCTGGACAATGAATAAGGAAGACCAAAGAAGAGTTGATGCTTTTGAGCTGTGGTGCTGGTGAAGAATGCCGTAAGTACCATGGACTGCTAAAAGAACTAACAAATCTGTCCTGGAGGAAGTGCAGCTGAAATGCTCCTTGCAAGCAAGAATGGTCAGACTTCGTCTCACCTACTTTTTAGTCATGTTATCAGAAGGGTCCATCCCCTGGAGAAGGATGTCATGCTTGGTAAGGTGGAGGGTCAACAAAAGAGGGGAAGGCCCTTAACGAGATAGACAGACATAGTGGCTATGGCAATGGGCTCATGTATAGCAAGGATTGCGGAGCTGGTGCAGGACGGGGCAGTGTTCTGTTCTGCTGTGCATAGGGTCGCTATGAGTCAGAGACAACTTGAAGGCACATAACAACAAGAACAGTACCATTAAGGCTAAGCACCCAGCAGGGAAGATAAGGAAACTACACAATATAAGAATATATGATTATCACTGAGTGCTGCTGACAAAAAATGTCTCCTCTTTAGGGAGGTAACCCTATGTGTATGACGCAGGCTCCCTCTGAAAGAAGCAATACCTTACCTATCAGAGGGGGAGAGAGGGGAGCACACATTAGGGAAAGAAGGCCCCTCAAACAGAAGGAACAGCATTAAAAAAACAAAAATGAGACTGGGAATAGGAACTAACAGTAGGTGGAACATTCGTAACTGGATTTGTTGCAGAGCAGAGATAGTCAAAACTGTAGAAAGCCTAGAACCAGGGTAGGGAATTTATATTTTCCTAAAGTAAGTGTTGAGGTGATAAAAGCAGTGTTTTAAGAAATTAGAGCAGTTCCCTATGAAACCTTAAAATGTGCAAACATCATTACTCAAATAATTGCATAAAGATGATTATCTAGCAATGTATGGAAAAAAAAGTTTCATTATAGTACAACACCTTGGTTGTTTTTTTTTTTTTTGAGCCATATGTTAAAATGTGCCTAATAAAAATGTGCTTTCTTGTTATACAAATTCACATTAAGTATGCTATACTTTTCAAAATGCTTTCAAACACAATGCATATAAATGGCTCTCAGCTACCTTTGACGTACTCCTCAACAATTGATCAAGTGTTTGGTCATCTCAGCTGACACCTTCCAGCTGGTACTTCCGCAGAAAGATGTCTCCCCTATGAAAGACACATGTGTATTTCTCCAGAAGGCAGGAGCATCTCCTCTGCATCTCTCTTGCATCAAAGACTGATGCTGAAAAAGGAGGTATTTATTCTACTTGGGGTTGCAGTTGTTTCTGCTTAAATTCACCAAGACAAAGGTGAGTTTTTCTAAAAATAAAAAGAATGCCCTTTAACAAATGAATAATTCACAAGTGCCCACGTACTGTGTGCCTCTGTAACAGGAACCCAATTGAGCAACAAAAATGCTCTTATTGTGATGTACAATAAGATCTAAATGTTCAAAAACTGCACTTAACTCATTATTCAGAAATATGTCCATTGCTCAGAAATGGATAGCTATTTAATTTCAACTTGAAAATGGTAGGAAAAATGACATGCCTCTGTTTACACACTCCCTATTTAGAATCAACATAAATACAGGTATATTATGTTTTCCATCTAAGGCAGATCAAAAAACACCACAATACTGTGAAGCCTCAGTATTATTCTGCCCCATTCCCACAGCCTCCTATATGAATTCTTGTCATTACATCAATTTAATCCCCTGCCATTTCAGGCCACTGTTCGTCAAGCTGAATGAAAAGCACAATAGCTGGCATTTAATGTGATGGAGCTCCTTTCTCCAACCTGCCTCCTTTAAAGTAAAAGTTTGTCGAATGCACAAAATTCCCTTTACAGCTCATTTGAGATGCATAAACAATCCCAAAGATGGAAAAGAACAAAAATAATAATTTGCCATTTTAAGGAGCTGGGCTGCTTGGAGGAAGCATTGAATTCCAGACCCTCTGTTGATGGTTGGGCTATGTAGGCCACTCTGCCCCATCACTCAGCAGGCAGGCCCCAGGCTGCATAAGCCCTGTCTGAGTCACTGTGCCTTTAATCTCTGCAGAAGGGCTCTACTTTTCTTGACAATCCTGGAGGGTAAATGCTGCTTCCCTTGCCGACTCCAAATTCCCCTGCACACACAAACCCCAGACATATGCTTCCTGCTGGGTCCAATTCACATGCTCTCTCTACTCACCAGGCTTTAGAGCAGTGACAACCACAGGACATACTTCTAGCTAAAGTCACAATGAATTGGGAGATGAGAACATATTCTGCAAACTCATCCCTCAACAGGGAAGCCAGAGCTCAAACAGGTAGAGACCAGAAGTATTTGGGAAGAATTAAATTATATGTCACCCTATCCAGAGCAATTCTTCTACTGCCCGGATGAATTGTCAGAAGACTACTATCTTCTGAGAGAGAAAGACCATATCAGAAATGAGAAGTATGTTAAAAGCTAAAGACATAGAATGGAGTCCCTGTGTGGTACAAATCGTAATTGTTTAGTTGCAACTAAGAGGCTGGAGATATGAGTCCACCCAGAGGTTGTCTTGGAAGAAAGCCTTGGCAATCTACTTCCCCAAAATCAGCCACTGGAAATCCTATGGAGCACAGTTCTATTTTGATGCACACAGAGTCACTGTGAGTCAAAGTCAACTCAAGGGTCACTGGTGGTAGGAGTGGAGACATGTAATAGGAAGAACAGTAAGGTCAAAGATTCCTGAGGGGAGTTTTTTTCTTCTAATTTCCAATGTTTAAAATGAATCAACTTGTTAAGCTATGGGTACCCTACCACACACCAGAAAAATCCTGCCCCATAACCACAGTGATAATTTTACATTATAATTTGTGAAGGGTACTCACAGGCTTCTAAGCTGAACTACTTGTCAAGTCAAGAATGAAAAAAGGGAACCTCAACAGGCAAGAGATCAACTTTACCTTGATCTGTCACCCGGATCTTCCAGTGGTGCTGTGTCACATTAACAATGTATTGAGGAGTCTTCATGGAGACCTGTTAATTATTACAGACAGAATAGGAAAAAGTCCATAACCCTATCAAAATATTCAAAAGTCCTTCCTATATTTGAAGAGTATTGTTGTTGTTGTTATGTGCCATCGAGTCGGACACTCATAGTGACCCCTCCTTGGGTTTCAGAGGCTGTATCACTATGGAAGGTAGATTGCCCCATCTTCCTTCCGAGGAGTGGCTGGTGGGTAGTGTCTCACTATTCTGAGGACCATCAACAGATTGAGAACTGATCCAGATCCAAATAAACATGAACAATTATTGCAAAGCAAAGCAGATAAGATGTCTTTGATTTTTCAGGAGCCACCTCAAAGTTCACTTAATGTTCAGGAGAAAGTCCTACCAGATCTAATCATAAAATCAGGTAAGTATATCCTCAAAGAGGAGTTAACTCAGTAGTCTTAAAGCTTTTGTATTAACAAATTTTAATTATGATAATATGGGCTCAAATCCCAAAGTATCTCTTGTCTTGCTCATAGTTGCACTTTCTAAATCAAGTCATCTGTACCCTTGACTTTGTCTCTCTCTTTCTGTTTTTAAAAAGTGCCACACACAGAGGTTCACTAAGTAATAACTAATGGTAATAAAGGCTACCCAAGGCCTCCAGCTTTGAAGAAAGTAATGTGTGAAGGCACTGATCTCAAAAGTCATTCTGGTCACGATTTTGGTGGCCTCAGACCTCAGAATCTTTACCCCTTTGCATGACCTAACCACCAACCAACACCCAAGTCTAATTCTACTAATGACTTTTACTAGCTACTAAGCCAAATTAATTGCCCAACTCAGATACCTGGAAACATCTTCTCCTGCTGCTTGACTCAGATGTTCTGTTTGAACTCATCCTTAAATGTCTCATCCTCTAATATACTGCCATCGTCAAGGTTCCTTTAGTGTTATATGAAGTGAGTAGCTATGCATCTTAGATAAACAGCATATATAAAGCACAAAAGTACTTCTCTCCTGCCACAAGTGGTCTCCCTTCGGGAGACCCTTCAATTGAACAACCTGACATTGTCAAACCTTTACTCCAAGTCCCTAATGCCCTAAGCAATGGTACTTAAGCATTAAAAGGGACCCCTGGTTTATTTTACAGATGAGAAAACTGAGGCCCACAGACACTAAATAACTTGACCTTTGGCAAAATAGAAAATCTGTGACTAAAACAGCACTGGGGAAGGCAGGTTTCTTGACTACTGGGAATTTCTGAGGAGCATTTTTCAAAAGAGTAAGTAAATAAAGTCATAGTGGAAGATGGTTTGTTTTATCTGAGTTGTTTCCCTACTACAGGCCCAGCCTTCCACCACCCCTCTGCTTCCCACACTTCTCCACTGTCCTTTCTGGGGTGGGTAAGAGTCACCACTAACTGATTTCAGAATGCAGCATTCCATCACAGGGGCCGCTCTTCTCATGTGCAGAAAAAATGGCACTCCCAACCTTAAGTCTCAACCTAAGAAACTCAAGCCAGTTAATACAAAGGACAAGTTTTTGTTTTTGTTTTTGTTTTTTAAAACCATCCATCCTCCCTAGTTGCGAATGTGGCTGGCTTTCACCAGCCTGAATACCGTGAACTGCCACCCCACAGACCCCAACAGTAAACCCCGCCCTGAGCAGGCACAAAGACCCAGGCCTTGAGAACAAAAGCACAAATATGCCGGGGGGGGGGGGGCTCTGAAAATGAGGAAACAGGAAGGCTGAAGGGGGGAGAAATCCTCATCCAGGGCTGAGAGGAAAATCGAACCCTTGAAAATTGTAAAGCAAAAGATGCCAAGAGAGATTCTTCAATGTCGCAGTTGCTTACTATAGAAATCTCTCCTCATTTGGGGATGACATCGGCAGGCCTGATTTTTTTGTCACCAGTCACTCTGCACTCGCTTTAATTATGCAGCACACCAACAGAAATTTTCTTTCTGATCACATAAATCACATCGCCATGACACCAGGCTCAATAGACGCTGCTAGAACAATGTGGTGAGAGCTATCGACTCCATCGCTCAAGTCCACAAGGTGTATCATTTAGCCAAGAGTGATAATTAGACGCAGAATATACTGAAAACTGTCAATAGGCATGTCAATAGAAGAACTCTTAGCATCTAACACCCAGTGAATCAATGGTGTTTTTCAGCTATAAAATCAAGAAAATGATAGCTTTCAAATGAATGGTGGAAAGGAAACAGGAGCCTCCTTGGGGAGGAATAAAACAGCTCAATTTTCCCTTACTGAGTGCCTCTCCAACTACCTCACTCAATGGAAAAGGTCACAGAACATTACAGCAAAATATCTCTGAAACAAGATGTACAACAGCACTGGGACATGACTCGCTGCCAGGGTACTCCACAAAGGCCTTGCTATCTTTGACCTGACAGGAGTGGTGGATGGGTCAGCAGATGGCAGACCAGAACTGGAAGAGTGCTGAGTGAAGAAACAGGGGACAATGACTGAGCTTTAGGGGAAAGCTATGTGCCCCATGCAGGTAAAAGTGAGATTGTATACACTTGGGCTGGGTGCTGCTAAAAAAGACAACTTCCTAGCAAAACTCAATTACATTTCAGTCCATGCAAATACTACTAGACAGTTCTTACATGCTGCTTACTCTGTATCATCACTGTTCCACAGCTCTATGAAATAGGTAGCTTTATTAACCCTATTTTAGTGGTGTAGTTATTGAGGCACGGAGAGATGAACTTACCCAAGAACAGACAACTAGTAAACAACAAAACAGAATTCACTCAGGCAGTCTAGGTCTAGAGGCTGTTGCTCTTACCTACAATGCTATGCTGCCTTTCACAATGGCTAGCAGCACCTAATTATCCCTGCCTTAGAACAGGTGACAAGTGGATCTGTATGGAAAGCTGGAAGACACTTTGTGTCCCTGAGCAGATCTCAGTCACTTCTCAGGGCCTCTGCTTCCTCATATGCAGAAGCGGAGTCATGATCGTGGAAACTGTGGGATACAGTACCATACACTCACCAAGTGATACTACACACTCACTCAAGTTTGAAAACTTCACTATCATATTCATGTTTATAGATAAATAAACCAAGTCTTAAAGAGGTTTGGTAAAATGCTGGTGATCACACAACTATTAAGGCTGAGATGGGGCTAGTTTTACCACATGAAACTGAAGGACAGGAAGAAGCTTGTACACATAGCATGAGGAACAGAGACTAGTATACTTGGTCAGTCTTAAATGATAGCAGGAGCTGGAGGGAGGGGGAACAGGAAAGGTAGGAAAGAGAAGGTAGAAGTAAAAAGAGCTGGGGAAAATATAAACATTACAGCATGTGTCTGGACAGGATTGCAAATAATGTTTCTGTAATTAACAAATTAAGAGAATGTACACAAGTTGCTACTTCTGGTTTCAATTTATTATACTATTTGTTTAACTGATTATTGGTATTCTCTTTAAGAGCTGTTCATATATTTAAATTGGTAGTTTTTTTTTTTTTAATCTATCAAGGCAGTAAATCTAATTTCAACCAACATTTAGTAAGCATTTACTGTGTACCAGGTACTAGACTTAGTTCCCTTATTTAATAGGATTTGTTTAATCATCTTTGTTCTCAAACTATAACCTAAAAAAAAAAAAAAAAAACCCTTTTAATGTGATAAAGGAACTCAAGCACTCTGCCTTCAGTAAAATAAACCAGCTGTCAGCAAGGACAGAAATGGCAGCCTTCTAATTAGCTAATCATTAATGGACATTAGCCAGATGACATTTGCAATGACTTACACAGCTAGGTATGTGACTATATGCACACATGATCAAATACTTTTTGTCATGTCCAAAATTTTATGCTAGAGCTATCTTCCATATCCAAGGTTCCTTCCATCTGTCATCTGTGTTTTTCTATGTAACAGAAAGGTCTGCAAACTATGTCCCCTGCCAGGTTGAAGAAGAAATCTGGAACACAACAGACTAGGTAGGTAGCATCATACACAGCACATAAGAAGCACTCTACAAATAGTTTGCTTGACGCAGATCAACCATCTCTCACCAGCAATTATAACTTCCTAACTTACCTCTCTGCTTCCTTTCTTGCTCCCACCCCACAGAGTCTAAGACATAAGTTAAATTATATGTTATTCTTCCACACAAAACTGTCTAATGGCTTCCTATTCTCACTCAGTAAATGCCAAAGTACTCACTATGATCTATAAGGACCCCAGTAAATTTATGCCAGCCCACAAGTCTCCTAATTGTTCCTCTAGCTCATTAATCACACTCCTGTTCAGGGTTTTTCATTTTCTGTCCCTTCTTTTTGGCATACTCTTTGTTTAGATCCTCTCAAAGATAATTTTTTTCTCAATCTTCTCATTTCAGTACAAAGGTCTCTCTCCCAAGAGAGGTCTTAACTGAATATATCTAAAATCGAACACACAGTAAGAATGTCCAGTTGTATAGTAGATCTGACAAGGGGCAAAGTTATGGTGACTTCTTGGCCACAGCCTGTTACCCAGAGGGAGCAAGTAGTTGGACCTGTAGACTCAGGACCATGGTCACAAGGGACATCAAGCTCAATTGGCATAACATACACTAAGGAAAAGCACTGTTCTATATCCTACTTTGGTGAGTAGAAACTGTGATCTTAAAAGCTTGAAAGCAGCCATCTAGATGCAACAATGGGTCTTTCTTCATCCAGAGTAAAGAAGAATGGAGAGAAACCAAAGATGCATGGAAATAATTAGTTCTAGGGACTGGTCAACCATGTGATGCTCAGCATATATGACTATGAGACCAGAAGAACTAGATGGTACCCAGCTACCACTGTCAACCACTCAGAGGGGGATCCATGTAGGAGATCCTGGATAGAGTGGGAGAACAACGTGGAACAAAACTAAAAATCTTTTAAAAAGACCAGGTTTGCTGGTCTGCTAGAACCTGGTGAAACCCCTGAGACTATAGCCCCTAGCCACACTTCAGGTCTGGAATTAAACTCACTCCTGTGGCTTCCAGCCAAATAACAGACAGACTTATGAGGTGAATATTTACATCAGGTAGATACACTACTTGGGAGAACAGAAGGGTAGTGTATGCAGAGAGAGACAGCTTGGGGAGCAGAAGTACATGGGAAGGAAGGACACAGGGAAGAGGTAGGAAGAGAGCTTTTATATTGTAGGGAATTGAAGTCAATGTCATGAGACAAAATGTGTATGAACTGCTGTATGGAAAATGAATTCGCTCTGAAAACTTTCACCTAAATCACAAAAATTAATAAAATAAAATAGAGCACACATACTTACAGATATCCTCACTAACTCTTTATTGCACTTAATTTCTTCATAACACATATAAAGAACTGACAACTATTTACTATTTATTTATTAATCTTCTGCTTCCCCAACTATAGTGTAAGCTTCAGGAGATGGTGACTTTGTTTTATTTACTGTTGAACCATAGCACCTAGAACCATACTGATCACACAATATTGTGTCGTTGGGTGCCACCAAAGATGGACTTCCAATAAATAATTGATGACTGTCTGAATGACTGAATGAATCCACATATACAATTAAAAATTAGTGATAAAATTAGTAACAGCTTGGGATGCTTGAGTCCAAGGCTCTTTGAGCATATCTGAAGAATTCCCCAGTAACCATGTAGGATATTCTTATTGAATTCACCGTACAAGTAACGGTAAGGTGAAGTAGTAATCCAGGCGGAGAGCCATATTCACTGAAAAGGGTTTACATAATCAAAATATCCCAAATCAATGAATAAGAGTGAAGAAAACATCAGGAACACATTATTATTTCTAGTCCCATTTTGAGCCTTACAGTATAAGAAAGCTGTTTCTAAGAATTCCTGTTCTAGTAATAATAGAGTAGCTATATTAGACTCGCTTTCCTACAGATAAAAATTTTAAAGATTGGAAAAAAATATTAAAAATAACTAATTAAAGATACTGAAGAGCTACAAACGGCAAGCATATAATTCAGGATATGCAATGACCTTTGAAAAAAGAGAACCACACTGGGTGGTATCTATGCTTAAATGGTTTTTCTTTAAAGCTCACTTCTGAGTCTGCAATGCATAGGGCAGTTAGAACTGAAAAAGAAATTTGCACACTTATGCCTGGAAAAGTTGAAGGTGAGAGTTGTCAAAGTGGTTGGAAATTGGAAATGCTAAAGGGAAATTGCAGAAAGAAGAGAGACAGAGGTAAGACATATTAAATCTGCATGTACTGTCTTAAAATTCTTGGCTCATCTCTGAACTGTGCATGCACAAGAGAAAGCTCAAGTAATCCGATACAAAGCAAGAGCTTGAAGCCCAAAAGAACTTACCTGACAGGGGAAACAGAGTCTGGATTTTTAATGCTGACTAGGTAAAGGGTAGGCGCTCTGGTAGCATAGTGCCTAAGGCACTTGACTGTTTACCAGAAGGCTGGCGGTTCAAACCCACCAGCCACTCCTCGGAAGGAAGGTTGGGCAAT
>NW_006922339.1:676471-677570 GCF_000298275.1 Orycteropus afer afer
GTGCTTCACAATAGCAAGCAGATGGAAATGACCTAAGTCTCCATCAACGGATGAATGGATAAACAAACTGTGGGACATACAAAAAAAAAAAAACTAGACATAATGGCCCATAGTCAAAAGAAAATTTAAGCAATAGAAATAAATTGTACAGATGTTTGAACAAGCAAGTAAGGACTTTAAAGCAGCTATTTTAAATATCTTCCAGGACTTAAGGGGAAAATGGTCATAATGAGTAAATAAATGGTGGAATCTTAATATATATTATAAACTATAATTAAGAACCAAATGGAATTTGTGATGAAAAGTTAAACATCTGAAATCAAAATTGAATACAATTAATACTAAATGGAAATGGTAGGGGACACAAGGGCTATTCAATTGAAGCAAGATCAACAGTAGCTATCCAATCTGAAAACAGAGAGAAAAGAAGATTAAGACAAATAATCAGAGCTTCATTCAACTTTAGGACAATAACAAATAGTCTAACATATGTGTAATTGGAGTTCCAGATGGAAAGAAGAAACAACGGGGAAGAAAAATTATTTGAAAAATAAAGGTCAAAAAATCCTCAAATTTTGGAAACAACAACATACAGATTGTGATGGTTAAGGTTGTGTGTTAATTTTCCTGGGTCATAATGCTCAGTGGATTAGCAGTTGTGATGTAGTTTGGCAGTTAAGTAATGATGTAGTGATCCCTCATGATGAGATCTGATATAATGTAATCACCTCCAATAATAATAATGAAATCTGCTATGAGCAGCCAATCAGTTGAAAGGGCATTTCCTTGGGGGTGTAACCTGTAGCCAATATACATGGACATTCTGGCAAAATTCTCTGGCTGTTTGGTCCATCTAAATCCAGCATATGGTTCATCCTCATCTGATATCTAGTTCTTTGGATATAAGCCAGTAGCCTGTTGTATTGGGATTTATGTAAGCTTCCATAGCCTATGAGCCAGCAACTTGCTGTCTTACCTGCAGATCTTGGATGCATAAGTCTCTGCAGACATGTGAGTCAGGAGAAGCTTTCAGACTGATGTCTGATTCATGGACTTCATACTTGCCAGCCACAGAAACTGTGTGAGCCATTTCCTTGAG
>NW_006922339.1:677670-683837 GCF_000298275.1 Orycteropus afer afer
ACACACACACACACACACACACATACATAAAAAAGCTTTACTAGTTTTGTTTCTCTAGAGAACCTAGCCTAAGACACTAATCAAAAGTTCACATATCCTCAAGCAGGACAAATACAAAGAAAACCATACCTGGGCTAAGCAAATTTATACTTCAAAAAACAAAACATACAAAGAACATCTTAAAAACATCCATAAAACAAAGCCATATGAAATTCAGGGAATAGACAAAACTATTAATGGCTTAGAAACAGTGAATGCCAGAACTCAATTGAAAGATACATTTAAAACATTGAAAGAAAAAATAAACTATAAATCCAGAATTCAAAATACAACAAAAAAATCCTTCTAAACTGAAGGCAAAATAAAAGCTTTTACAAATAAATGAACACTGAAAGATTTTATCACCAGCAGTTCTTTACTACATTAACTTATGCTTTTTCTAATGCATAATAGAAGTGTTACCAGATGGAAACTTGGATATACAGGAGAAAAATGAAGAGTCTCTGAAATGGTAAATATTCATATAAAAATTTACAGAAAAGATTATCTTTTTTCTTTTCTTACTCTCTTTAATCACCACTAGTCTCTCAGTCTGTCATGCTGTGGTGGCTTGTGTGTAGGTGTGATGCCAGAAGCTATGCCACCAGTATTTCACAATACCAGCAGAGTCACCCATGGTGGACAGGTTTCAGCAGAGCTTCCAGATTAAGACAGACTAGGAGGAAGGATGTAGTGATCTTCTTCTTTAAAAAATTGACCAGTGGAAACCTTATGAATAGCAGCAGCACATTATTTGATACAGTGCCCACAGATGAGCTCTGCAGGTGGAAAGGCAATCAAAATACCACTGAGGAAAAGCTGTTTCCTCACAGTGGAGATGCCCTTCATCCAATGGTGTGAATGGAGTAAAGATTTCAGGACCTTCATTTGCTGATGTGGCATGATTCTAAATGAGAAGAAACAGCTGCAAACATCCATAATAATAATCTCAACATGGAATATAAAATTGGAATCCAGGAAAATTGGAAGTCTCAAAAAAGAAATACAATGCATAAAGATGAATATCCTAGGCATTAGTGAGCTGAAATGGACTAGTACTGGCCATTTTGAATTGGAAAACCATATAGTCTATTATTCTGGGAATTGAAGAAGAATGGCATCACATTCATCCTCTAAAAGAACATTTCAATATCTTTCTGAAGAAAAATGCTGTCAATGATAGAATAATATCCATATGCCTATAAGGAAAACTAGTTAATACAACTATTATTCAAATTTCCACACCAACTATTAATGTTAAGTATGTAGAAATTGAAGTATTTTACCAACTTCTACAATCATACTTCTCCAATCAAGTTGCAGTCAAATATGCAAACAAGATGTGCAGATAATTACTTGTGATCAGAATGTGAAAGTTGGAAACAAAGAAGGATCAGTAATTGGAAAATACGGCCTTGATGATAGAAAAAATGCCAGAGATTGCAAGGTAGAATTTTGTGAGGCCAATGACCGATTCTTTGGAAATATTTTTTTTCAACAACATCAATGGTGACTATACATGTGAACTTTGCCAGATGGAATACATAGGAATCAAATTGACTACATCTGTGTAAAGATATGATAGAGAAGTTCAGTATCATCAGTCAGAACAAGGCCAGGACCCTACTGTAGAAGAGACCACCAACTACTCCATATGCAAATTCAAGGTGAAGCAGAAGAAAATTAGAACAAGTCATTGAGAGCCAAAGTATGATCTTAAGCTTATCTCACCTGAATTTAGAGACCATCTCAAGAACAGATTTGATGCACTGAACATTAATAACTGAAGACAAAATGAGTTGTGGGAAAGACAACAACCTCACCAATCAACTAGAAAAGATCCATATTTGTGCCAATTCCAAAGAAAGATGATCCAATAGAATGTGAAAATTATACAATATCATTAATATCACACGTTAAGTAAAATTTTACTGAAGATCATTCAAAAATAGTTGCAGGACTACATCAAAAGGGAACTGCCAGAAATTCATGCTAGATTCAAAGAGGACATGAAATTAGGCATATGATTGCTGATGTCAGATGGATCTTGGCTGAAAGCAGAAAATACCAGAAAGATGTTTACCTGAGTTTTGTTGGCTATACAAGGCACTGGACTGTGTGGATCAAAATAAATCATGGATAATATTGCAAAGAATGAGAATTCCAGAACACTTATTTATGCTCATGATGAACCTGTATGTAGAACAAGAGGCAGTCATTCAAAAAGAACAAGGAGATATGTGGATCATAACCAATTATGGATAACATTGAGAAGAAAGGGAATTTCAAAACACTTCATTGTGCTCATGCAGAAAGTGCACAGACCAAGAGACAGTCAATTGCACAGAACATAAGGATATAATGTCTAAAATCAGGAAAAGTGTGTTCATCAGGGTTGCATCACCACAGTTATTCAATCTATATGTTGAGCAAATAATTTGAGAAGCTGGACTATGTGAAGAAGAATGTGCCATCAGGATTGGAGGTGGACTCATTAACACTTACAATATGCAGATGACACAACATTGTTTGCTGAAAGCAAAGAGCACTTGAAGCATTTACTGAGGGAGATCAGTATGGATAACACCTCAGCATAAAAAACACAAAAATCCTCACAACTGAACCCACAAGCAACACCATGATAAACAGAGAAAAGACTGAAGTTGCCAACGATTTCATTTTACTTGGATCCACAATCAACGCCCATAGAAGGAGCAGTCAAGAAATCAAATAATGCATCACATTATGCTAATCTGCTGCAAAAGAACTCTTTGTGGGTTCCAGCCAAACAAAAGACAGGCATATGAACTGAACATTTGCCTGAGGTAGATAAACTCCTTAGAGAGAACAATCATGGGAGAAAGAAGGGCTGTTTATGCACAGGGAGATAGCTCAGGGGGCAGGACTGCATGGAGGGATGGACACAGGGAAGAGGTAACTATCAGGAGGAAGTAGGAGGGGAGCTGTTGCATTGGAGTAAATTATAGTCAATGTCATGAGACAAAGTATGCATGAACTGCTGTATGGAAAGTGAATTTGCTCTGTAAACTTTCACCCAAATCACAATTTAAAAAAAAAGAAAAAGTGTTAAAAAGCAAAGATGTCACTTTGAGAACTAAGGTGTACCTGATCAAAGCCATGGTATTTACAATCACCTCATATGCACATGCAAGTTGGACAATAAGAAAGGAAGACCAAAGAATTGAAGCATTTGGATTATGGTGTTTGCAAAGAACACTGAATATGGTATGGGCTGCCAGAAGAACGAACAAATCTGTCTTGGTAGAGGTATAGCTAGAATGTTCCTAAGAAGCAAGATGGTGAGACAACTGCTTCATGTACTTTAGATATGTTATCAGGAAGGTTCAGTCCCTAGAGAAGGACATAAAGCTTGGTAAAGTATATAAAAAAACTAAAACCAAACTCACTGCCATCGAGTCAGATCCAACTCATAGCGACCCCTCCTTGAGTTTCCGAGGGAGTATCACTACAGAAGTAGATTGCCCAATCTTCCTTCCAAGGAGTGGCTGGTGGGTTTGAACCACCAACCTTCTGGTTAGCAGTCAAATGTGTTAGGCACTACAGTAACAGAGCTCCCTGGTAAAGTATAGAGGGTCAGATTGGCACAGTGGCTGCAGCAATCAGCTCAAAGATAGCAACAATTATGAGGCTGATGCAGCAGAACTGAGTAATGTTTCATTCTGCTGTACATAGGGTCCCTAGGAGTTGGAACTCACTCAACAGCACCTAACAACAATAATCTCATTAAAAATACACTGATAGCATAATACAAAATGTATAAAATTGATCACAGGATTTCTTATGTTAAATTTTATTTGAAGTGGTACAATATTAACTCTGAATGGACTGTAGAAAGTTAAAAAAAAGTTAAGGACCTATATTTTAATTTCTAGAGGAAACAATAATAGGAAAATAGGAGGGGGAAAAAAAGCCGCCTTAAGAGGAATTGAAATGTAATGTTGAAAGTATTGAATTCATCCAAAAGAAGAAAGAAAGGAACACAAAAACTAAAAGCAGATAAGAGAAACAGGAAATACTTTGGAAAATGGTAACTAAAGCCCAAAATTAATTACATGAAATATAAATGGCTAAATATTAAAAGGAAAAGTATCACCAACTGAATGAAAAAGCTAGGTTACAACTGAATGTTATATAAAAGGATGCACTTATAAATAAATAAATAGGTAGAAACAGAATGGAAAAATATACTCTGAAAAATGTAACCCAAACCCACTGCCCTTGAGTTGATTTGGACTCATATTGACTCTAAAGGACAGAGTAGAATTGCCCCATAGGGTTTCAAAGGCTACAAATGTTTATGGAAGCAGACTCTCATATCTTTCTCCCACAGAAAACGCTGGTGGTTTTAAACCCAAATACTTTAAACAGTGCACCCCAGAACTCCTCAGAAAGCTAGTGTACCTACACTTATACTAGAGAAAGTAAACTACAAGACAAACAGTATTACCAGAGATTTAAAGAGGGCTATCCTGCATCAATCAAAGGGTCAAGTCCTCAGGAAGACATAAAAATTATAAATTTGTATGCACCTAAAAACAAAGCTTCAAAACAGATGAAGCAAAAACTACACAGATGAAAAGGAGAAATTAACAAATCTAAAATTATAGTTAGAAAATTTAACATCCCTCTTTCAGTAACTAAACAACTTGACAAAAAAATCCAGTAAGAATGTAATTTTTTTTAAAAAATTGATCTAATTGATATTTATAGAACACTTTACTCAACAACTACAGAATACACATTGTTTCACATACACAAGGTACGTTCACAAAGACAGACCATATACTTGACATAAAACAAGTCTAAATATATTTCCAAATATTTACATGTTAAACAGTATATTCTCTGAGAACACTATTATGAAAGTACAAATCAATAATAATAATAATAAAGCACCTAAATATACCAAATAATTGAGAATTAAACAACACACTCATATAAAAATCACAGATCAAAGAAGAAATCACAAGAAATTTTTGAAAATGTTATGAATGGAGTATTAATAAAAGCACAATACAACATAACCCAAGGTTGCAACTAAAGTAATGTTTATAAGGACAATTTAAAGATTTAAATGCTTATATTAGAAAACAAGAAAAAATATAAACTATAAGTTTTTACATGAATGAGAAAACAATGAGCATATTAAACACAAAGTAAAAAGAGCATAAATCAATGAAATAGAAATACACTAACAATAGATAAAGTTGATAAAATCATTAAGATGCCTGAGAAGCAAGACTACATGAAGTAGAATGTGCCTTCAGGATGGAGGAAGACTCAGTAACAACCTGCAATATGCAGATGACACAACCTGCTTACTGAAAGTGAAGAGCACTTTGAGCACTTACTGATGAAGATCAAAGACTACAGTCTTCAGTATGGATTACACTCAACACAAAGAAAACAGAAATCTTCACAACTGAACCAATAAGCAACATCATGATAAATGGAGAAAAGATTGGCATTGTCAGGGATCTCATTTTATTTGATCCACAATCAACACTCATGGAAGCAGCAGTCTTCAGAAAAAGAAGACATCAGATTGCACTTGGCAAACCTGTTACAAAAGATCTCTTTAAAGTGTTAAGAAGCACTTTGAAGACTAGGCGTTCCTAACCCAAACCATTGTATTTTCAACTGCCTCATATGCATGTGAAAGCTGGACTATAAATAAGGAAGACTGAAGAAAAATTGATGCCTTTGAATTGTGATGTTGGTGAAGAATTCTTAAAATACCATGGACTGACAGAACAAACAAATCTGTCCTGGAAGTACTGGCCAGAATGCTCCTCAGAAGTGAGAATGGCCAGGGTTCAACTCACCTACTTTGGCCATGTTGTCAGAAGAGACCAGTCCCTGGAGAAGGATATCAAGTTTGGTAAAGAATGTTGTTGTTGTTGTTATGTGCTATCAAGTCGGACCCAACTCATAGCGACCCCTCCTAGGGTTTCCTAGGCAGTATCACTACAGAAGTAGATTGCCCCATCCTCCTTCTGAGGAGTGGCTGGTGGGTTTGAACCGCCAGCCTTCTGGTTAGCAGTCAAGTGCCTTAGGCACTACACTACCAGAGCTCCCTGGTAAAG
>NW_006922339.1:684382-685932 GCF_000298275.1 Orycteropus afer afer
TTCCTTCCGAGGAGTGGCTGGTGGGTTTGAACCGCCAGCCATCTGGTTAGCAGGCAAGTGTCTTAGCCACTATGCTACCAGAGCTCCCAATGGCCCTACATCTATTTAAAACACTGAATTTATAAATAAAAACCTTCCCAAAAGGTAATCTACAAGCCATAAGAGTTTCACTGGTGAATTCTATTAAAAATTTTAAGGAAAAAAACAATATATATATCACATAAACTCATTCAGAAAACCAAACTCACTCTGAGGCAAGCTCTGACAAAGATATAACAAGAAAATAAAATTGCACAATTTCCATCATTAACATAGATTCAAACACTCCTAACAAAAGAATAGCAAAATAAATTCACAAATACATTAAAAGGATAATAATCATGATCAAGGTATGGTCATTATAGGAATGCAAGGTGAGTTTAACATTTGAAATTCAATTTAATTCTCCATATTAATAGAAAAATGAGAAATATATAATTAACATTAAAGAAAATTAAACATACATTTATGACAAAGAATTAAAAGAAACTTCCTAAATCTGATTAAGATATCTAAAAAAATTCCACACCTAGTAATAAAATATTGAACATTTTCCCATTAAAATTGAGAACAAGGGAACGTTGTCTATTCTCATGACTTCTATTAGGCATTGCATTGAAGCAATAAAACAAGAACAAGAAGCAAAGACATAAAAATTAGAAAGTAAGAGGTAAAGCTGTTTTTATTCATTGACAATAAAACCTCCCAGCAACCTCCTAATCTCCTAATTTTAACACTAAATACTAATATAATTCAACAAAGTTTATATACATAACAAAGTTTATATACATTAAGACAGAAAAGTCAAGTTTATTTTTAAATATAAGAAGCAAGGGAGAGGAGTTCCAGCAAGATAACAGAATAGGCAGGCAAGCTACACAGACCCTCTGCAACAAAACAATGAGAAACCAATTGAAACCAATACAGAAAATGATGCTGGAACCCTGAACTTTGAAGGGAAGGATAACAAAATGGATTAAATACCAACTAGTAGAAGAACCTGAATGAAACAGTTGAGTAAGGAGACAGAGCTGTGGACTGCCAGCTGTCCTAAGGGCACAGCCATTTTGAATATTTCCCAATAGCAACCTAAGAATTGAGTCTGCTCACCACAGCTGCATGGGTAATGACTGCATTGATGCCTGACAACCAGAAGGGAGAACAGCAAGGAAGGGGACAGGGGGACCTGTGGACTGCTGGCAGTTGTCATGAGGATGCAGCCATTTTGGATATTTGAAAGTGGCCAGGGCAGCCATTTTGAGGGTGTGCCGGTGGCGTTATAGCTTGGACTGAGACCCAGGAGTGGGCACCACCTACCAACAATAGCACAGACAACCACACCGAAGACTGATGACGAGAGAGTTACGATATTCCTCCTGTTACTCTTGTGCCTAGGAGCTCTGGTAGCATAGTGGCTAAATCACTTGACTGCTAACCAGAAGGCTGGCGGTTCAAACCCACCAGCCACTCCTCGGAAGGAAGGTTGGGCAATCCTACTTCCGTAGTGATAC
>NW_006922339.1:686252-749492 GCF_000298275.1 Orycteropus afer afer
TTTTTTTTTTTTTCCTTTCTTTTGGTTGTTCCCATCCCTTGTTTTTACTTTTGCAGTTTTCCCTATTCTTTTACTCTTACTCTTTTCTCTCATTGCTCTCTCCCAAGATCTTGTTGCTTCTTTTCTCTTTTTCACATTAACTTTCCTTTATCCTTTTTTAATTGCAATGTAGTATATTATATAGTGTGGTTTTCTAGCCATAAGTCTCTATACACTCAGTGGTGGGATTTGCCATGAGCAACTGAGTAGCTCCTGATTGTTAAAGTTATCCACCTGGGGTATTTCTGTTGGTAGCAGCACAAATTAATCTTCTGGGGAGTTCTCTCTCTTTCTCAGTTGTATAGAATTCAGATGTTGGGATTGGTTAGTTTTCCATTCTGCCAGGGTCAAAAGGAGCCCTCCTAGAGGCAGAAGGAATCTCTCACTGCCAGCTGGGAGATGCAAGAGGCACATGCTGCTGAGAAAGACCTCAAGAGACACATACTGCTGAGAGAGACTGCTGGCTGAGAGACGGCAGGCTGAGAGAGACTGAGCATGTTCCTGAACTTGAATTGTAGCCTGCTGCTTCCCTAATAAACCCCATAATCTGTGAGTTCTGTGTGGCCACTGCAGCAAATTATCAAACCCAGCAGAGAGGTGGTGGGTGCTGTGGGAGGAATGGTTGGTGAAAGGGCTGGAGGGAGGCCACATGTCTGACCTCACAGGAATAGGCCTTGGGCTATTGATGGTGATTCTGTCTTCCTCTTCCTGTGGGGTTAGAGGAAGTCAGAAGATGCGACGTCCTTGCCCCTTTAGCATTAATATATTTTGAAAGTTTTCTTCTTATTTACTGCATTGTGTGTGTATGTGTGTGTGTGTGTGTGTGTGTGTGATTGTTCCTGTTTGTTTATATGGGTTGAGTTTTTTGTTCCCTTGCTTTTATTTTTTTTTAGGGGTTTATTTATTTTTCTGTCTGAGTAGGAGACAACAACTGTTCTCACACAACCTAACCATACCTGCACCTCCTGCAGCCTCACCCACTGAGTGAGGGCTACCATTCCCTTTTGCACCAAGTGACCAACAACAGACAGCAGCCAATACCAGTTCAACTCACCCTCAAATGCTCTTTATGAACAGCTAACAGAGATCTGTGCACACACTCTTCTTCTCTATTACACCCACCAGGAGACAAGTGGTGAGTGCCTAAGTGCTAACAACTAGAAAATAAAGGAGCATGGCACCCTGCTCACACAGATATATCAAAACAAAATAAAGGAAAAAATCTTGCACAAATCATACCAACATACAACCACAAATTAAACATAAATACAACAACACTATAATGTCTCAGAGACAAAAGACCATTACAGTTCACACAAAAAAGCAAGATAAAGTAATAGAAACCAGGGACCAGGATACAAATCCAGAAACCATCCGTGAGGAGGAAGCAGCATTGGAACTCCCTGAAAAGGAATTCAAAAGAATTATGTTTGGGTACCTTCAATAGATTAAGAGACAAATAAAAGAAAACACTGACAAAATTAAGGAAAACAAAGACAAAACTCTAGAAGAATTCAGGAAAACAATACAAAAACAAATTGACAGAAAATAAACACAAAATTAGAAATGATACAACAACAAACAGAAATCCAGAAGATGAATACTAAGATTTCAGAAATAGATAACATATTGAATGGGCAAAGGAGTAGAATCCAGTCAATGGAAGACAGAATTAATGAGATTGAAAACAAATACCTCAATACTATTTTCTTAAGGGATCCATTAGACAAAAGATCAAAACATAATGAACAAAGCCTAAGATTCATGTGGGATGCCATCAAGAGGAAAAACTTACATGTAATTGGAATTCAAGAACAGGAAGAGACAGATAAAACTACAGAGAAAATTGTCAAAGATTTGTTGGAAGAGAATTTTCCTAATATGATGAAAGACAAGTATATATCAATTCAAGAAGTTAAACAAACACCGAACAGGATAGACCCCAAAAGAAAACCATCAGGACATGTCATTATCAAACTCACCAAAAGCAAAAACAAAGAAAGAATCCTGGAAGCAGCACAGGAAAAGGAAAAGTTACCTATAAAGTGTAACCAGTAAGACTAAGCTCTGATTTCTCAGCAGAAACCATGCAGGCGAGAAGGCAATGGGATGATATATATAAAACCCTAAAAGAAAAAAAAATTTCCAACCAAGAATTATATACCCAGCAAAATTGTCTATTACCTATGAGGGTGAAATTTACAGATTTCCAGATAAGCAGAAATTATGAGAATTTGTTAAAATGAGACCAACTTTACAAAAGATGCTAAAGGGAGTCCTTCAGATGGAAAACAAACAACAGCCAGCAAACAATAACCGATCATTAACACACATGACGACATAACCCAAAAACCAACACAGTTATACAAATATCCAAAGTAAAATAAACTTACAAGAATGTAAACAGTGAACTAGAGACATCAATTGGTAAATAAGGACAACTACAAAAGAAAAGGGAGCTGTGGTAGCATAGTGGCTAAGACACTTGCCTGCTAACCAGACGGCTGGCGGTTCAAACCCACCAGCCACTCCTCGGAAGGAAGGTTGGGCAATCCTACTTCCGTAGTGATACTGCCTCGGAAACCCAAGGAGGGGTCACTATGAGTTGGGTTTGACTCGATGGCACATAACAACAACAACAACAACAAAAGAAAAAGAGGATAAATAGTGTAGTTACAGAACTTCTAAGTGGTGGGGAAATAAAGACAATTGCAAGATAGAACAGACTGTTTTAAACTTGGGAAGAAAACTATAAATTACTAGGTAACCTCAAAGAAAAATAATAAAACTTTGCATCAAAATTAAAAAAAGTACAAGCATAAATACTTAGCAAATACTAAAACAATAGCAATGGAGGAGATGATAATACGACTCATAAACAAGATGAGCTCAGCACAGAAAATTATATAGAACAAAGAAATTGGCAACACCACACACACACAAAAAAAAACACATAACAAAAATGACATCAATAAATTCATACTTGTTGATAATTACACTGAATGTAAATGGATTAAATGCATCACTCAAGGAATTGAGAGTTGCAGACTGGATAAGAAAACATGACCCATCAATATGTTGTCTACAAGAGACTCACCTTAGACACAAAAACAAAAAGAGACTAAAAATCAAAGGTTGGAAAAAGATATACCAAGTAAATGACAACCAAAAAAGGGCATGAGTGGCAATATTAATTTCTGATAAAATAGACATTAAGACAAAATGACCAAAAGAGATAAGAAAGGACATTATATAATGATTAAAGGATCAACTGAGCAAGAGGACATAACCATAATACCTACACACCCAATGAAAGAGCCTCAAAATACATAAAGCAGACTGAAACAGAATTGAAAAGACAAATAGATGACTCCACAGTAATAGTAGGAGACTTTAATACACCACTTTCAATGAAAGATAGAACAACTGGAAAGAAACTAAACAATATAATCAACCAACTTGACCTTATGACATCTACAGAGCACTTCACCCAACAGCAAAATACACATTCTTTCATAGCACACATGGAACATTCTCTAGAATTGACCATATGTTAGGCCACAAAGCTAGCCTCAATAAATTCAAAAACATATGGGTACTGCAAAGCATCTTCTCAGATCACGATGCTACAAAATTAGCAACCAACACTAGACAGACCAATGGAAAAAAGAGCAAAAACCTGAAACTGAATAACACCCTCCTCAAAAAACACTGGGTGATAGGAGAAATAAAAAAAAAATTAAATTAAAAAATTATTTGTATCAAATGAGAATGAAAACACAACATACCAACATACAGCAAAAGCAATAATCAGAGGGCAATTTATACCAATAGATGCACACATCAAAAAAGAAGAGCCAAGTCAATATCTTAACCCAATATTTCCAACAATTAGAAAAAGAGCAGCAAAACAAGCTTACAGTCACCAGAAGAAAAGAAATAATAAAGATTCAAGCACAAATAAATGAAACAGAAAATAGAAAGACAATAGAAAATCAACTCAACTAGAAGTCGTGTCTTTGAAAAGATTAATGAAATCAACAAACCACTGGCAAATTTAACAAAGGAAAAGAAAGAGAAGATGCAAATAACACAAATAAGAAATGAAAGGGGTGATGACACAACAGAACCAACAGAAATAAAAGGAATAATATTAGAATATTATGAAGAACTGTACTCCAACAAATTTGAAAATCTAGAAGAAATCAACAGATTTCTAGAAACACACTACTTACCTAAACTAAGAGAGACTAAATTAGAAAACTTGAACAGACTCACAACAAAAGAAGAAATTGAACAGGTCATAGAAAAAGTTACCACCAACAACAACAAAAAGTCCTGGCCCAGATGGTTTCACTGGAGAATTCTACCAATCATTCAGCAAAGAGCTGACAACAATCCTGCTAAAAATATTTGAGACCATAGAAAAGGAAGGAATCCTCCCAGATTCATTTTACGAAGCAAGCATAACCCTGATATCAAAACCATTCAAAGACACCACTAGAAAGGAAAACTACACACATCCCTAACAGATACAGATGGAAAAATCTTCAACAGAATCCTAGCCAACAGATTTCAACAACATATCAAAAAATAATACATTATGACCTAGGGGGGGGTTCATATCAGGTACAAAAGGTGGTTCTACATCAGAAAAACAATCAACACCATCTATTACATAAATAAAACAAAGGAAAAGAACCACATGATCATATCAATCAATACAGAAAAGGCATTTGATAAAATCCAACACCCATTCTTGATAAAAACTCTCAGCAAAATAAGAATAAAAGGGAAATTACTCAACATAATAAAGGGCATATATTCAAAACCAACAGCCAACATTAATCTCAATGTAGAGAGACTGAAATCATTCCCCTTGCAAACAGGAATCAAATAAGGATGCCTGCTATCTCTATTTCTATTCAACAATGTATTGGAAGTCCTAGCCAGGGCAATAAGGCAAGAAAGGGAAATCAAAGGCATCCAAATTGGTAAGAAAGAAGTAAAAATATCCCTATTTGCAGATGATATAATCCTATACATAGAAAATCCAAAAAGCTCAGCAAGAAAACTACTAGAACTTATTGAAAATTTTAGCATAGTGGCAGGATACAAGATGAACATACAAAAACCAAAGATTATTAGTGGTTACCAGGGTAGAAGGGAGAGGGAGAGGGGGAGCTTTTGTTTGCGGGGCATTGAGTTTATGCTATTGATGGTGAATGTTTTGGAGACAGAGTAATAATACAATCAAGAAGTGTTAATTATCATTGGTGATTGAAATGAAAAAGTTGGAAACAAGGAAGAATCATCGGTAGTTGGAAAACATGGCCTTGGCGGTAGAAATGACACTGGAGATCGCATGAGAGAATTCTGCAAGACCAATGGTTTATTCAATGCAAATACCTTTTTTCAACAATATAAACAGTGGCTATATACGTGAACTTCCCCAGACAGAGTACACAGGAATCAGATTGATGATTCACTGTCTTCAAGTAGGATCCGACTCACAGAGACCTCTCCTTGGGTTTCCAAGGTGGTATCACTATGGAAAAAGATCGTCCAATTTTCCTTCTGAGGAGTAGCGGGTGGGGTTGAACCACCAGCCTTCTGGTTAGCAGTCAAATGCCTTAAGCACTACACCACCAGAGCTCCTAGATTGACTACATCTGTGACAAAAGGCGATGGATATCTCAATATCTTCAGCCAAAACAAGGCCAGGAGCTGACTGTGGAACAGACCATCAACTGCTCATATACAAGTTCAAGTTGAAGCTGAAGACAATAAAAATAAGTCCACAAGAGCCAAAATATGACCTTGATTATATCCTTCCTTAATTTAAAGACCATCTAAAGAATAGATTTCAGTGAACACCAATGACCCAAAACCAGAGGAACTGTGGGATGCCATCAAGAACATCATCCATAAAGAAAGCAAAAGGTCATTAAAAAGACAGGAAAGGAAGAAAAGACCAAAATAAATGTCAGAAGAGATTCTGTAACTTGCTAGTGAAAGGAGAGTAGCTAAAACAGATGGAAGAATCAACAGGATAAAGACACTGAACAGAAGATTTCAAAGAGCAGCTCAAGAAGAAAAAGTTAATCGTTATGATGAAATGTGCAAACACCTGGAGTTAGAAAACTAAAAGGGAAGAACACACACAACATTTCTCAAACAGAAAGAACTAAGGAAAAAATTTAAGCCTTGAATTGCAATATTGAAAGATTCCAGGGCAATATGTTGAATGATGCAGGAAACATCAAAAGAAAATACATGAAATACAGAGTCACTGTACCAAAAAGAATTGGTCTGTGTTCACCCATTTTAGGAGGTGGCATATGATCAAGAACCAATGGTATTGAAAGAAGAAATCAAAGCTGCACTGAAGGAATTGGTGAAAAAGAAGGCTCCAGGAATTGATGGAATACCCATTGAGATGTTCCAGCAAATGGCTGCTCTGATGGAGGCACTCACTCAGCTGTACCCAGAGATATGGAAGACAGCTACCTAGTCAACTGACTGGAAGAGATCCACATTTGTACCCATCCCAAAGAAAGGTGAGCCCACAGAATATGGATATTATTGAACAATATCATTGATATCACATGCAAATAAAATTTTACTGAAGAAAATTCAAAAACAGTTACAGCAATATATTGACACTTCCAGAAATGCAAGCAGGATTCAAAGGGGGACACTGAGCAAGGGATATCAGAGCTGATGTCAGATGGATCTTGATTGAAAGCAAAGAACACCAGAAAGATGTTTACTTGTTTTATTGACTATGCAAAGCCATTCAATTGTGTGGATTATAACAAATTGTGGATAACATTGAGAAGAACGGGTATTCTACAACTCTTATTTGTACTCACAGGGAAACTGTATATAGACTAGGAAGCTGTTGTTCGAACAGAACAAGGGGATACTGCATGGTTTAAAATCATGAAGGGAGTGTGTCAGGACTGTATCCTTTCACCATACTTACTCAATCTGTATACTGAGCAAATAATCCGAGAAGCTGGACTATATGAAGAAGAACATGGCATCAGGATTGGAGCAATGCTCAATAACAACCTGAGATATGCAGATGACACAACTTTGCTTGCTGAAAGTGAGGATGACTTGGAGCACTTAATGAAGAAGATTAAAGACTACAGTCTGCAGTATGGATTACACCTCAATATAAAGAAAATAAAAGTCCTCACAACTGGACCAATAAGCAGCATCATAATAGATGGAGAAAAGATTGAAGTTGTCAAAGACTTCATATTAATTGGTTCTACAATCAACACCCATGGAAGCAATGGAAGCAGCAGTCAAGACATCAGATGATGTACTGCACTAGGAAAATATGCTGCAAAAGACCTCTTTCAAGTGCTGAAGAACAAAGATATCTCCTTGAAGACTAAGAGGTGCCTAACCCAAGCCGTGGTATTTTCAATTGCCTCTTATGCATGTGAGAGCTGGACAATGAATAAGGAAGACCAAAGAAGAGTTGATGCTTTTGAGTTGCAGTGTTGGAGAAGAATGCTGAAAGTACCCTGGACTGCTAAAAGAACTAACAAATCTGTCCTGGAAGAAGTGCAGTGAGAATGTTCCTTGGAAGTGAGAATGGTCAGATTTCATCTCACCTACTTTGGTCATGTTGTCAGAAGGCACCATTCTCTAGAGAAGGATGTCATGCTTGGTAAAGTAGAGGGTCAACAAAAGAGGGGAAGGCCCTCAACAAGAAAGATTGACACGATGGCTGCAGTGATGGGCTCAGGTATAGTAGGGGTCTGTTGTACACGGGTTCGTTATGAGTCGGAGGTGACCTGATGGCACATAACAACAACAAATAATAATGGTGGCACAACATGAAAAATGTCATCAGTCTCTGAGCTGTAAATGTGGAAGTTGTTATGTTGATGAATGCATTGTTGTATATGATTTCGCCACAATAAAAGTAAAAATAAAAAAGGAAGCAAAGGATTGGAATATTTCTTTAATTCCAGGTATAATACCATAAAAAACATAAAATAGTGAAAATTTCAACAGAAAATATCCAAGACTTCTACACTAAAAAGACAAAGCATCGCTGAGAGAAATTTTAAAAGACCCAAATACACAGAGATAAGTTTGTTTTGTTATTGTTTAGAATATACTTAGTGTGGCAGTTAAGTTTGTGTGTCAACTTGGCTGGGCCTGGTTGAGTGGCTAGGCAGCTGAATGTAGTTATTCCCCATGGTGAGACTGGTAATTAACTCCATGATGGAATCTATTGGAGCAGCTGAGTAGTTGCTTTGGGTATGTGGTCTGCTTCCCATAATAAGAAACAGCTTTGGGAATGGTCTCTCGCTTAGGCATCCTTGAACCCTGCATATAGCCGTGTCATTGTTTAGCAGCCTGCCATGCTCTGTTGACCTTGGGACTTTCAATGGACTTGAATTAACGGCCTGCTGTGTGGTTTGGTCATGTCAGAACTGTGCCTTTTTACTTTTCAACCTTGGGCTTGTCAGCCTCAGCAGCCAGCAGCTGTCTGAGTGAAGAAAAGCTTCTAGCTTCAGTGGGCCAGGAGCAAGAGCCAGAGCTGAAGTCCAAGGTTGAGGGGCTTTCACCCAGCCCCTAGAGCCTGGCACTTTGAACTCAGACTCAAAGCCTCCAAACTGTAAGAGAATAAACTCCTGCTTGTTCAAGCATCCCATTTGTGGTATATCCTTGTCAGAGTGGCAGTAGGTAACCAGAACAGAATATGGTACCAAGAGTGGGGTGCTGCTCTGACAGATACCTAAAATACGGAAACAGGAGTGGAGTGTGTCCTTGACCCAAGACACCAGCAGAGAGACCCCAGCATGTGGCATAAGAGACGGCAGCAGCAGAGCCAAGAGACTGGCAGAGAGATAGCGGCAGAGAGAACAGCATGAGAAGCTAGCATGTGAGACAGCAGTAGCTGAGCCCAGAGACTGGCATTAAACAGCAACAGGCTTACCATCCCATAGAAGAGAAAGCTGGGTGCCATTGGGTAGGCAGGTTCCAGGCAGAGTGGGTTGCCTTTGGGCATTAATTGGTAGAAGTGACCAGCATGAGATGGTGTACCAGGTTGGCCAGCCCACAGAGCAAGAAAGCTAAGTGTCCTTTGGGCAGGAAGATTTCTGGAGGAGTGGGTTGCCCTTGGGCATTAACTGGCAGAAGCGGAGAGACCAAGGAAACCGGAAGCAGAGTTGGGTAGGACCATGACCTTTAGGGGTAGAACCACCACAGCCCCCTAGGTTTCAAACAGTTAGACCTTCACCAACTTGGTTCTGGAGTGTGGGGCT
Organism: Orycteropus afer afer; assembly: GCF_000298275.1. Classification (NCBI taxonomy): domain Eukaryota; kingdom Metazoa; phylum Chordata; class Mammalia; order Tubulidentata; family Orycteropodidae; genus Orycteropus; species Orycteropus afer. Next base: position 695,591 of record NW_006922339.1, read on the forward strand.
GCTCATTCATGTGAGCTAGTGGGACGGAGTCATAGCTGCTGCCCAAGAGTGAGGGGGCAGGGCTGCAAGAGGGAGAGGATTGGCCTTCACCTAGCCCCTAGAGCCTGGCACTTTGAACTCAGACTTAAGGCCTTCAAACTGTAAGAGAATAAACTCTTGTTTGTTCAAGCATCCCATTTGTGGTATATCCTTGTCAGAGCAATACTAGGTAACCAGAACATTTAGAAAAACATAAAAGTACTTAACCATTTCTACATGTACAATTCAGCGACATTGATTACATTCTTCAAGTTGTGCAACCATTCTCACCCTCCTTTTGAAAGTTGTTCCTCTCTCATTAACAAACTCACTGCTTCCTAACGATTCTCTAATCTTTTGAGAGTTGCTATTGTTACTTTGATCTCGTACAAATAGTTGTTAAATGAACATAATGCTCAAGGTAGACATCCTTTCACCAGTTAAGCTAAACTATTGTTTAGTTTTGAAGACTTCAAGGGATATTATTAGTTTAAGTTTAAAGATTTATCTAAAGGAAATAGTTTCATGGGTTCCGACCTTCACAGTTCTAAGAAGTCTGATGTCCATGAGATTTTGAAATTCTATTCTACAGTCTCAACCTTTTGAATAAAATTCCTTTATAGGATCTTTGATCAAAACGTTCAATAATGATAGCTAAGCACCACCCAGTTCTTCTGGTCTCATGGCAAAGGAAGCAATGGAGCCATTAACCACACATTTCAAATCCTTTTATTCCTGATTCTCTTTCTTTCTCTGTTGTTCCAGGTGAATAGAATTGCCATGCCTTGGATGGCCACTTGCAAGCTTTTAAGATCACAGGCACTAAGAAATAAATTAGGAGGTAGAAGAGAAACACTAAATGTATTAGTAGGTCAATTAACTTGGCTGTTCTACAAAACAATGACACTAAACCTCCAAACCAAATAACTTTATAGACTATTGTTATTGTTGTGGGTTGTCACTGAGTCAATCAGAATTGCATGGCATCCTCATGTGTCCATAGAGTTTGTGAGGATATGACCTTTCAGAGGAAGATCACCAGTCCTATCTTGTAAGGTATCTCTGGATGGCTTCAAGCCACCAAACTTTTAGGCTAATAGTCAAATATTTAACAGTGTTCACAACCCAGGGACCCCTTTTTATATATATTTATAAAAAAAAAAAAAAAAAAACGCACTGCCATTGAGTCAGGTCCAACTCATAGTTACCCCTCCTTGGGTTCCGAGGTGGTATCATTATGGAAGTAGATTACCCAATCATCCTTCCAAGGAGTGGCTGGTGGGTTTGAACAGTCAGCCTTCTGGTTAGCAGTGAAGTGCCTTAGGCACTACATTACCAGAGCACCTCTCACACCTACTAGAATAAATAACATTTAAATGATTAAGAACACAATATATTGAACAGAATGTTGAGTAACTAGAAGTGTCAAAGATTGTCAGCAAGAGTGTAAATGGTATCATGCTCATGGATAGAAAGACTTAACACTCTAAAAATGTCAATACTACCTGAAGCGAGCTACAGATATAATGCAATCCTGATCCAGATTCCATTATTTTTCTTTAAAGAGATGGAAAAACTAATGACTAACTGTATATGGAAAGGAAAGGGACCCTGGATAGAAAAAGCACTACTAAAGAAGAAGAAAAAAGTAGGAGGCCTCACACTCCCAGAGCTTAAAACCTAATATATAGCCACGATAGCTGAAACAGCTGGTACTGGGACCAATGGAACAGAATTGAGAACCCAGAAGTAAATCCATCCACCTGCGGACAGCTGCTCTTTCACAAAGGGGCTAAGCTCATTAAATAGGGAAAACAGAAATACCATAAAAACAAAAACCAGACTCACTGCCATCGAGTCGGTTCTGACTCATAGTGACCCCTCCTTGGGTTTCCGAGGCAGTATCTCTACAGAAGTAGATTGCCCAGTCTTCCTTCCGAGAAGTGGCTGGTAGGTTTGAACCGCCAGCCCTCTGGTTAGCAGTCAAATGCCTTAGGCACTATGCTACCAGAGCTCCCATGGAAATACCATATGACCCAGCAATTCCACTAGTAGATATATATCCCAGAGAAATAAGAGATGTAACATGAACAGATACATGCACACCCATGTTAATCACAGCACTATTCACAATAGCAAAAAAAAAAAAAGATACAACCTAAATGTCCATCAATGGATGGTTGATCGAACAGTAAATTATAGCACCTACAGACAATGGAAAAACTACACAATGTTAAAAAAACAATGATGAATCTATAAAACATCTCTTAACATTGGATGAACTCAGAGGACATTATGCTAAGTGAAATCACAAAAGCAGAAATATTACATGAGACTACTAATATAAAACTTCAAGAAAAGGGTTTCACACACACACACACACACACACACAAAGAATTATTTAATGATTACCAGGGGTGATTGGGGAAGAGAGGGAGACCACTTATTAGAGGGTAGGCACATATTAACTTGGGTGAAGGGAAAAGGAAAAATATTAATTAATCAATTAATTTTTAAAAAGTAGGTTTTAAGAAATTAAATAAATAAGAGTGTAAGTGGTATCATCACACTGGGAAGCGCTTTGGCAGTTTCCATAAATTTAAACCTACATTCACCCCATGATCCAGTACTCCAATCCTTGGTAGTTATCCAAAAGAAATAAAAACCTAGATCAACACAAAGACTTTCACATAAATGCTCATTGTAGCTTTATTCATAATAGGCAAAAACTACCATGTTCTCAAGTTTCTATCAACCAAAAAGTAGATAAATTATTAGGCAGTCAAACAATGATACAGATGCAACATGGGTGAATCTCAGAAACATTACATTGAGTGGGATAAAACAAAACAGACACAAAAAAGTACATCCTGTATTACGCCATTTATATGAAATCCAAGAACAGAACAGTGGTGCCTATAAAAAACCAAACTCACTGCCATTGAGTTGATTCAATTCTAGTGGTGTCTATAAACCAAACCTCTGTTGTTGTTGTTGTTGTTGTTGTTATGTGCCATCGAGTCGGACCTGATTCATAGTGACCCCTCCTTGGGTTTCTGAGGCAGTATCACTACGGAAGTAGATTGGCCCATCTTCCTTCCAAGGAGTGGCTGGGGGTTTGAACCACCAGCCTTCTGATTAGCAGTCAAGTGCTTTAGGCACTATGCTACCAGAGCTCCTATACAGGGTGGAAATTATTGTGAAGGAGCAAAAGGGAAATCACTGAAATGATGGAAATGTTCTATATTTTGAATGGGTGAGGGTAGTTAGACAATGCATACATTTATGAAAATGCATTGACTAGCACACATAAAATCTTTACATTTCATTCCATGTAGATTTTATCAATTAAAATAATAATAATAAGCTAGGCAGGATAAACAACATTATGCCGTGACAATAAACAACCTCCAAATCTTAGTGTCTCAAGAAAGAGTCAGCAACCTACAGCCTGCTGCTCTTTTTGTAAATAAGGCTTTACTAGAATATGGCCGGGAGCTCTGGTAGCATAGTGGCTAAGACACTTGCCTGCTAACCAGACGGCTGGCGGTTCAAACCCACCAGCCACTCCTCGGAAGGAAGGTTGGGCAATCCTACTTCCGTAGTGATACTGCCTCGGAAACCCAAGGAGGGGTCGCTATGAGTCGGGGCCGACTCGACGGCACATAACAACAACAACAACAAGAATATGGCCACAGCCAATTGTTTATATATTGTCTATGGCAGCTCTCACACAACAAGGGCAGAGTTAAATAGTTGCGACAAAGATCATAGGGCCCCCACGCTAAAACCCTAAACTATTTTCTATCTGCTCCTTTCCAGAAGGGAACTCTGATAGCATAGTGCCTAAGGCACTTGACTGTTAACCAGAAGGCTGGTGGTTCAAACCCACCAGCCACTCCTTGGAATAAAGGTTGGGGAATCTACTTCTGTAGTGATGCTGTCTCAGAAACCCAAGGAGGGGTCGCTATGAGTCAGATCCGACTCGATGGCACATAACAACAACAGCCTTTCCAGAAGAAGTTTGCTGGCCTCTGGATTAAAGCAATAAAGACTTATTTCTAATTAAGTCTCCATGTTGATCAAGACTCAGCTGGGAATTCTGTTCCATGGCATTTTCATTGTAGGACCTGGCTAATAGAGCAGACTCTCTGGAATGCCACTGGTCATTGTATCAGAGGGAAAAGAGCAAGTTCTGAAGGACCTTGCACCAACAATTAAATGATTTGGCTCTGAAGTAACACATAACTTTTCCTTACAACTCTTCAGCCAGAACTATTCACATGGCCCATCCACACAAGGGGATCAGAAAATATAATCCTATCATTTATTTATCCATGTGCCTGGACATGCAGGAGGGCTGGGATATCTGCCAAACAGCACTAAAGACTACCACAATTAAACTGACAGTCAATCAGCCCAGGTGTTTATTTCCATTAAGGATGCATAGCCCTGCTGAAATTTTGCCCTACTAGGTAGAAGTTCTAATCATAAAAATTCCAAAAGTTGCCCCTAACTCTTCCCTTTTGGTCCCATCTCACTGCTTGCTGCCTCATAATGGTTCTACTTTCACATTCAACAGCCTTCAATAGCCACCCCACCTTCCAGAAAAGTCAAGACTCTGTGACCCTGACTCTTTCCATCTCTGTAGCTTCAACTCTCTCTACTACAATTTCAAACTTTTCACACTCTTATAAGATGGAATATAACTTATAATTACTCAGGCACCTCATTTTTTTCTGTATTCCACACTTTTGTTCATGCAGTTTCCATTGTGGGGAATACCCTCTCCCATTAGGTTCACCCTTTAAGACTCAGCACCATCACTATCTTGTATTGCTGTTGAACCAGATTCAAACTTTTATGGTAGTATTTACCCCATCAGATTAAATATCATGCTAATTTACAGGGTACTGACTAGGTACCAGGCACTTCTCTGAGCGTTTTTCATATATTAACTCACTTAATATTCATAACAACCTAAAAAACACCAAACCAAATTCACTGCTATCGGTTGATTCTGACTCATAGTGACAACCATTGGGTTTCCAAAGTTGTAAATCTTTACTGAAGCAGACTGCCCCATCTTTCTCCCACAGAGCAGCTGGTGGGTTTGAAATGCCAACCTTTTCATTAGCAGACAAATGCCTTAACCACTACAGTAACAACCCACAAGCAGATACTAATAACATCTCTTTTACAGATAAGGACATTGAAGCGAAAGGATGTTAGTTAGTTTGTGCAAGGTCCCACAATTGGTTGGTAGCAGAATTTGTTTGACCCTAGGCTGACTAGTGGGCTCTGAAGCATACTATTCACCACTGTGCTACCCTACCTCTCAACACTAAGAGCACTCATGTCTGTCTCCCTTTGAGAATGTAAGGTGCTCAGTAGCTAACAAAATAAAACAAAACAAACTCATCTCATTCCTTTCTGTATCCTTAAGACCTGGAATATATATAATTAGGCAACAGTAGCTACTTAATTACCATTTATTCATAAGAAATAAATGAGACTCTGGGTTCTCAAAATCAACCTTTGTGCTAGCTAAAGTCCTCTCGACCAGTGATATTTAGAAACTGGGCAGGTATTTCACATATACACCAACAAAAATGGCATGAGGAATCATCATCTGACCTCCTCTAAACTCACAAAGGGGAGAGAGAACCACCATCAGCATCAACAGCTCAAGGCTGATTCCTACGAGGAAAAGGTCAGACATGCCACCATCCAACCTTTTGACCAATTCTGACCTCAACCATCCCTCCCACCCTACTCTCTATTTCTCTGCAAAGTTAGTTTGTTGCAATGGCCACACAGAACTCACCGATAATACTCAAAATTACCAGGGTTATTAGGGAAGTGGCAGGTTACAATTCAGGCTCAGGAACACTAAGGATACAATTCTTTCATCAGGACACCCTTGCCTCAACCATGCCCACAGGCACACCTCTCTTTGGCTCATGGCCCCTTGGTTTGGCCTCTGCTCTGCTCAGGTGAAGAGCTAAAGCTCTTTTAGCTCTGCCAATAGGTATCCAAAGAAGCACCTCATTCTACCAGCAAGTGTCCTGCCCAAAGGCACCCAGCTTTGTCACTCTGTGGGCCAGAAACCCCACATCTCTGTCTTGGGCTGGTCTCTTAATTCTGCTGCCTCTGCTGCTGTGGTTTCTCTGCTGTCGTCTCTTGCCAATGAGTGCCATCTCAGCAAAATGTTAGCGCTCTCTTTCCTGAGTCCAGGAAGTTCAGTGCAGGGATCTGGGGTCCAAAGGATGCACTCCTCTCCTGGGTCTTCCTTCTTAATGGTAATGGAATCCCCCTTTCCACATCTGGGATGATTCCTCTTAAGCCTAGTGAGATGGCAAAACTGACCAATCCCCATATTAGGGTTCCAAACAATTTATTTGCATGGTCCCACCTCCACAAGGGTGCCATGTACCTTATTAGCATTATTAACAAGCTATCTAATCCCCTTGGTGGGCCACAAGCACTTCACATTTGCATAGTCCCACTCAGTCATCTGGTGAGAGTCAAAGATCATAGCTACAAGAACCATATTAAGTAATTCACTTCACCACAATACTTTTTTCTGGATCCTAGTCCTTCCTCCAGGGCTTCTGGCCAATTTGGAAATGGAGAGACAGAAAGAGTCTGAATTAAAGAATCATTAGAAAATGAGCTACTCTTAGTTCTGACAAGCATTCATCCACTAATTCAGCAACATTTAAAGAATCATGAATATTTGGAAATGTTAAGATTTGACTTCTCTGTGCAGAAAGCATCACAAAGCTTTCCTAAAAGTTTTTCTACCTCATATAATTATGCTTTAAATTGTTAATAGCTATAATTATGGAAGATGGCATTGTTGTGCATGTAATTTTTTCTATTCCCCTTGGTATTTATTGATAACAAATGGCTTTATTAAAAAATAATGATAATTACTTTGTTTGGTTGTATATCAATATAGTTCCAGTTTTTCTTTATTACCACTTACGGAATTTTATGGATTGTTAACATTTAGTTCTTTTATTGGTTTATATTCTCTGATGGTATAAAAGGAGGTGGGGAGAAAATTAACAATAATTGTATCCCTTAGTTTCCTGACCCTCCCCCAAGTCCTGCTTTGACTCTGTTAAGAAAGTAGTCTAATGCACTGCTTACACTGGCTATTGGAGGTAATAATTTTTATTACTATATATTCTACCAATTGCTGTTGTTGTTGTTGTTATGTGTTGTCGAGTCGAACCTGACTCATAGCGACCCCTCCTTGGGTTTCCGAGGCAGTATCACTAGGGAAGCAGATTGCCCCATCTTCTTTTCTACCAATTACATAGTAACAACCTAAAATTCTCCTCTAAGGGCCAGTGCTTCATGGAATGGTAGAAAGAAAGTGAGAGTCCTTGCCTCCACATTTCAGCACTTATTGCTTGAAATGGAGCCCCTTCTGCTAGAACCAGCATTAGAAATATACTAAATTAACTACAAAAAATCAGATTGGCAAACAGCTGATCTGAATGCTCCCCAGAAGAAAATTCCTTTCAGTTTACTAAGTGTCCATGAGAACCATGGTATCAAAGGCCCCTTCTCTACAGAAGATATTACAGTTCTTCAACTGTTCCTTTCCAAAAGAAATTCACCTTAGACCTACTCTGAGTTCTCTCCGGACACTCTCAGTCCTTGAAAAAATAAGGAGACCACTTATCATTTTGTTTATCAATGGCCCTCCAAAGAAAGTGCAAAAAGACAGCCCAGTTGACATTCTCCGTGAAACATAAATCAAATCAAATCAATGACTCAAATATAAGCAGTCCATGATTCTTTGATAACAGTGCATTTGGCAGCATTTTCATAAGAAAGCAAAGTCTGAGTCTTTTAGTACTGAGACAGGCAACAGCATGAATCGTTATGGTACTTGATGTTTAAGTCAGATTCTGTTAAAAGGAGAAGAGTATGAGGAGAAGAATGTCAGATTTGGAATCATATCCCCTCCGTCTAATCTTGAGCCATGTTCTTAACCTCTTTGAATTCCAACTTTCCTTACTGCAAAGATGATTTCAGCAACACCTACAACTCAGGATTGCTACAAGGATTAAGTGAGTTAAACATGTCTGGCACATACTTGTTGTTTAATATATATATTCATATCCTTCCTTTCTTCTAGACCTGCAGCCCTTCACTGGGTGACTTTACACACACACACACACACACACACACACAACACACACCTGGGAACATTTAGCAATACCTGGACAGATTTTTGGTGGTCACAACTGGGGGAGGTGAGTACTATTGCCATTAGTGGATAAATAGGGATGCTACTAAATATCCTACAATGTTCAGGAAGCTCTCCACAACAAATTATCCAGCCCAAAATGTTAATTGTGCCAAGACTGAGAAATCTTGTTCTAAATTAGTGTGAAGATAACTTTTTTCATTATGGCTGTATATTCTCTCTAGCTTCTGACTCTTTAATTAAATGAGCAAAGGATTTAATGAAAACCTGTCATGTGCAAGGCTCTGTGCTAGGCACATCTTTATCCAAGTCATATATTTGGTTTCCTGCTGCCATTTTCCTAAAGCAATTGCCATCCTCAAATACTGTCCATCTCTATGCATATCAAACCTTGGCTTCTCCTTTCTTCTTGATGTTGTTCTCAGAGGCCCTGAAGTCAGACATGCTGTGTGTCAGAGCAAAGACCTGTATTAATCAACAATTCCAAATATAGCAACAGCAGTTTGAAAATCAAAGAATGGGCCTTGGGGACATCAATATTTACACGTTTATAATAAATACTTAACTACACATCTGTGCAATGTTCAATATAGTTGGAGGAGAAAAAGAACATTTATGTTGATTTTGTCAAATTCTGCAATTCAAGCTTCTAATGTGCTAAAGAAATGTAACAGAGTTGTAAAGATGATTTTAAATGTATTTATAATATGCACTTATAAATTAGAGACATGCTTGATTTGCTCTGAGGTTTTTATAACTATCAATTAGCCTGTACACCTGCCTCTGGGATGAATGGAGTAATTTTCAAGTCTGTGCATTAAACGTCCACTGCCTTTCTACCTGATGCTCACCTTGATGACTCATATTGACCCTATATTTAACGGTTCTGTTTCACATTTTTATTCTTCTCCCTATATATGGTGCACCTCTCTATGAGCTCATGTCTCTCTTTGCAGAAGCCCTGGTTGCTATTTATTTTGTGTTTATATCATGCCACACAATTTAGTCTCTGCTGTAAGCATGTTGAATTCATTATCTCATTTCAGTGTTAAAAGACCCCTGTAGAGGCAGACAATATCATGCCCATTTTATAGAAAAATAAATGGAGGCTTAGAGAACTTAGGCAACTTGGCCAAAGTCACACAGCTAGGAAGTATCAGAATGAGTATTCACACTCAGACAGTGTGTCTGGTTCCAAAATCATTTTCCTCATAACTACACTATATTAGGAGGAGATAGACATCCATCTGGTAAGTGTTCTTTATAAAGAATCAAGCAGTGGGCTCATCCTTTAACCCTGCAAATCTGCCTTGAGGAATCTATCCTCCACAAACACTAGTCCACGTGCAAAGAGAGTAAGCAATCAAAATGGGAGAGATATACCCATTTTATGGAATACTATGTAGAGAGAATTTGGCCTTACTTTCCTTTCCCATTATCTACTCCCCTTTGGGTTTTATTAACAGAACCCTGATTTTATTCTGAGTGGCAATGCAGACAGCTAAAAGACTTCCATACAGCCAGGGAGAGTGTCTTGTGCTGGTAAAAGATTAACAATCAGCTCTCTGAAGTAGAGAGTAAATCCTGATTCCTAATGCTTGCCAATGTATATGATGTAAATTCTCCCACTATGGCTAATTTCAAGTTACCAAAGTAATGTTAACTGGCTCACAAAAATTTCTTAACAGTTAACAATTGGCTCTCACAACCTGGAATGAATGGCTTCAACACACCCCTAGTTAGGGACAAGCAACAAAATGTAAATAGATTTTTTCAGCAGGACTTCTAGGAAAGCTCCTTAAAAGTGGGACAGACAACAAGCATGTGCTTCATCCTCTCCTCTCCCCTTTCTGCTCCTTCCTGTCTGGAACTTGGATGATATCACTGACGCTCCAGCAGCTACCTTGAACATGAAGTGACTTAGAAAGTGAAAGCCATGTGCTAAGGATGGTGAGGCAGAAAGGTAGAAGATACAGAAAGATGGGAGAAGTCTTATTTTTTGCTGGCCTCCTGAAACTAACATAAGAACCTAGTCCTGTCTACTTCTGGCCTTCTTTTATGTAAGAGAAAACTCCTACTTAATGCTTCTATTATTTTGGGTTATCTGTTATGTGCCACCTAACTAATACAGAGACCATCACACTTTGTGTCTGTGGTAGTTATGTTTGTGTGTCAACTTGGCTGGGCCTGGTTGAGTGGCTGGGCAGCTGGTGGCAGTTATTCCCCATGATGAGACTGGCAATCAGCTCCATGGTGGGATCTACCACAAGCAGCTGAGTAGCTGCTTTGGGTATGTGGTCTACTTCCCTATATAAGAAGCAGCTTTGGGAATGGTCTCTAGCTTATGGCACGCTTGGACCCTGCATGTAGCCATGTCGTTGTTCAGTAGCCTGCAAAGCTCTGCCAACCTTGGGACTTACAATGGACTTAAGTTAATGGCCTGCCATGTGGTTTGGTAACATCGGGACTGTGCCTTTTTACTTGTCAACTTTGGGGCTTCTCAGCCTCAGCAGCCAGCGGCTGTCCGAGTGAAGAAACGCCTCTAGCTTCAGTGGGCCAGGAGCAGGAGGCAGAGCTAGACTCCAAGGTTGAGGGGCTTTCATCCAGCCCCTAGAGCCTGGCACCTTGAACTTGGACTTAAAGCCTCCAAATTGTAAGAATAAACTCCTGTTTGCTAAGGCCATCTCATTTGTGGTATATATTCTCGTCAGACCAGCACTAAGTAACCAGAACAGTGTTTTTATCTCTACTACTTCTATCTTTTATAATAAAAATGTTTTATTTCAGTATTATTTGCAAAGTTTGAAAGTAGGCAATTGTTTTAAAAAGAGTCATGTTGTTGGGCCCTTAATAAATGTTTCTGGTTGCCAACAACAATATCGATACATTACAGGGGGTAGGGTGGGAAAAGAGGCCAAAAGAAATCACAGGTCTGCCACACAAATCAACAATGTGGGCACGTCCTGAAAATGAAAGGGACAGACTGGAATCCAACCAAGAACACCAACTGCCAAAAAGCTTTCTGATCAAACAAGATTCAAAGGCCTTCTGAGATAAGATTTAGGTGAAATACAAACAGGTGATGGTGGAAAGCATGGGACGCACTGCCAGGCTGAAGCCTTTAGCCCAAGAGAGCTTTCACACAGCTGCCCAGTGGAGAGGGAAAGCAGTATGCCTCCATCTCCTCACTCAAATAGCAGGAGCTCCCTAATTAAGGGGTCCTGATAAAGAGGACACCAGAGATTGTAACACAGAAGTAGAAAACAAAGTATTGAACCATTAAGCACAGAATGGAGCAAGAAAATACCAGAGCAACTCAAGTCATTGGGTCCAATAATACCATCAGAGAGAGCTGCAGACAGCACCCTGGTGAGAAAGACAATCATCAGAGATAGCACAGACAAATCTAATGTGCTCTTCATGCTCACATTCCCTAGGTGATCACAAAGATTATACTGAGATTTATTATTGCAAAATCAACCACTCTGTGATTCTGGTGCCTATTTTACAAAATAGCTGCCAAGTCCAATTAGGACTCATCTTTGTAGACCATGTCAAGTCACTGGATTCTTTGTACATCCTGTCTGCCCAAGCAGAGGGTGAGTATTGTAGGACAGATGCAAAGCATAGGCCCCTGTTCTTAAAGATACTTTAATTTAAAAGAAAAACAAGTATAGATGAAAAATATGTACAGAAGTTTTATGTTCAAGCATTGGACATATATGCAGATCTTAACAGTTTTGAATTCAGAGAAAAAATATCAAAGTAAAATGTAAAAGTCTTGCAAAAAAATAAGGGTCAAGAAGACAAAGGTCTTCAGCCAAACCCTGAATATCATTGAGGTCAGCAACAAATCAGAAAAAAGGTATTTCATATGGGAAAAGAGTAAACAATGGGTGAAAGATATATTACCAACAAATAAAAAAAAAATAGTAAGGAGAAGAAGCCCTGGGAGAGGAAAATGATATCAGCCAGTCATGGATTCTTGTTGTTAGGTGCCCTCAAGTTGGTTCTGACTCATAGTAACCCATGAACAATGGAACAAAATACTACCCAGTCCTGCTCGATCCTCACAATTGCTTCCATGCTTGAGGCCACTTGTTGAGAACCTTCCTCTTTCATGCTGACCCTCTGCTTTACAAAGTGTAATGTCATTCTTCAAAGTCTAGTCCCTCCTTGAAAACATGTCCAAAGCACATGAGTTGAAGTCTCACCATCCTGATTTCTAAGGAGAATTCTTGCTGTACTTCTTCCAAGACAGATTTGTTTGTTCTTCTGACAGTCCATGGCATGTTCAATCTTTTTTGCCAATACGATAATCCAAATGCCTCAATTTTCTTTGGTTTTCCTTATTCACTGTCCAGCTCTCACATACAAATGAGGCATCTGAAAAGACCATGGCTTGGGTCAGGCAAACCTTAGTCCTCAAGACATTTTTGCTTTTTAACACCTTAAAGAGGTCTTCTGTAGTTGGTATGCCCACCACAATACATCATTTGATTTCTCCACTGCTGCTTCCATAGGAATTGATTGTGGATCCAAGTAAAATGAAATCCTTGACAACATCAATAAATTCTCCGTTTATCACAATGTTGTTTATTGGTCCACTTGTGAGGGTTTTTTTTTTTTTTTTTAAGTTGAAATGGAATCCATACTAAAGGTTGTAGTCTTTCATCTTCACCAGTAAGTGCTTCAAGTGCTCTTTGCTTTCAACAAGCAAAGTTCTATCATCTGTATATTTCAGGTTGTTGATGAGTCTTCCTTCAATCCTGATGACATATTCTTCTTCACATAGTGCAGCTGTTCAGATTGTTTGCTCAGTGTACAGACTGAATAAGTATGGTGAAATGGTACAACTGTGACACACACCTTTCCTGATTTTAAACCACGCAGTATCCCCTAGTTACATTCAAACAACTGCTTCTTGGTCTATGCATGAGTACAATTAAGTGTTTTGGAATTCTCATTCTTCAAAATGTTATTCATAGTTTGTTATGATTCATACAGTCCAATGACATTGCATTGTTAATAAAACTGCTGTCAGCCAAGATCTATCTGACATCAGCAATGACATCCCTCATTCCACATCTTCTTCTGAATCCGGCTTCAATTTCTGGCAGTTCCCTGCCAATATAATGCTGAAAGTGTTTTAAAATTCTCTTCAGCAAAATCTTATCTGTGTGTTGTGATGTTAATGACATTGTTCGATAATTTCTGCATCACCTTTGTTTGGAATGGGCACAAATATGGACCTCTTCCAGTCAGTTGGCCAGTTAGTTGTCTTCCAACTTTCTTGGCAAAAATGAATGAGCATTTCCACTGTTGCATATGTTTTTTGAAACATCTTAATTGGTATTCTGGAGACTTGTTTTTTGCCAATGCCTTCAGTGCAGCTTGGACTTCTTCCATCAATACCATTGGTTCTTTATCATATGTTACCTCCTGAAATGGTTGAAAGTCAACCAATTCTTGTGGGTACAGTGTGTATTTCTTCTATCTTCTTTTGATTATGTTTCTTGCATTATTCAATATTTTTCCCATAAATTTCTTCAATATTGTCACTCAAGGCTTTAATTTTTTCTTTAGTTCTTTTAGTTTGAGAAATGCTGAGTATGTTCTTCATTTTGATTTTCTAACTCCAGGTCTTTAAACATTTTATTATAGTACTTTGCTTTGTCTTCTCGAGCTGCCCTTTGAAAACTTTTGTTAAGCTCTTTAACCTCATTTCTCCCATCCACTTTAGCTACTCTATGTTCAAGATCAAGTTTCAGAGTATCTTCTGACATGCATTTTGGTCTCACCTTTCTTTCCTGTCTTTTTAATGACCTTTTGCTTTCTTCATATATGATGTCCTTGATGTCATCCCACAACTTATCTGGTCTTTGGAAATTATTGTTCAGTGTGTGAAATCTATTTCTGAGATAGTCTTTAAATTCAGGTGGGTTGTACTTAAGGTCATACTTTGACTCTTAGTGACTTGTTTTACTTTTCTTTAGCTTCAATTTGAACTTGCATAAGAGCAATTGATGGTCTGTTACTCAGTTTGACCCTGGCATATTCTAATCGATGATAGTGAGCTTCTCCATCATCTTTTTCCATAGGGTTAGTCTACTTGATTCCTATGTATTCTATCTGATGAGATACACATGTATAGTCACTAGTTATGTTGTCAAAAACAAGGTCCTTGCAATGAATAAGTTATTGGTCTTGCAAAATTCTATCATGCAATCTCTGGAGTTCCTGTCCCCAAGGCCATATTTGCCAACTACTAACCCTCTTCCTTTCCAATTTTTGTATTCCAATCACCACTAATTATCAATGCATCTTTATTGCATGTTTAATCAATTTCAGATTCAGAAGCTGATAAAAATCTTCAATTTCTTCATCTTTGGGATTAGTGGTTGGTGCTAAGTATGAATAATAGTCATATTAACTGGTCTTCCTTATGTGATATTAATGATATTGATATTATAGTTGTGTGGATATCATCCTATCACTGACAGTGTTGCACTTCAGGATAGATCTTGAAATGTTCTATTTGACAATGAATGCAAAACCAGTCCTCTTCAATTTGTTATTCCTGGTACAGTAGACCATATGATCACCTGATTCAAAATGGCCAATACCAGTCCATTTCAGCTCTATAATGTCTAAGCTATCAATCTTTATGCATTCCATTTCATTTTTGACAACTTCTAGTTTTCGTACATTCATACTCTGTACATTCCATGTTTGGATTATTAATGGATGCTTGCAGCTGTTCCTTCTCATTTTGAGTCATGCCACATCAGCAAATGAAGGTTCCAAAAGCTTAACTCTATCTATGTCATTAAGGTTAACTCTACTTTGAGGAGGCAGCTCTTTCTCTAGTCATATTTTGAGTGCCTTCCAAACTGAGGGGCTCATATTCTGGCACTCTATCAGTCAATGTTCCACTGCTATTCATAAAGTTGTCACTGGATAATTTTTTTTAGAAGTGGATTGCCAGGTCCTTCTTCCTAGTCTGCCTTAGTCTGGAAGCTCCACTGAAACCTGTCCACCATAAATGACCCTACGGGTATTTGAAATACTAGTGGTATATCCTCCAGCACCATAGTAGCACTCAAGTCATCACAGTATGTACTAGGACTATATAGGTAATAACATTTTTAAAAAATGGAGTTTGTTTATTCTTTCATTCATTGATTAATCAACAAATATTAAATGAATATTACACTTATTGTAGTGTTGAATGTCAAACTCCCAGACAATAGAGAGCCACTGGAAGCTAAGCAATGGATTTATCTTAGTCCTTGGAATTGATGAAAACCCACATTTTTCATAATGTCCAGAAAGAAAAAAATGGTATAAGGAAAAGCAGCCCAGATTTTCCAGGCCTCACTAGCTCATAACTAAAAAAGGGTAATTACCAACTTGGGAGTAACAAGGCTGTCCCTTCAACTAGAAAAGTCTGTTTTACAGAATTTTATACTCAGTGACATTAAGTCTACTTTGTGGCATCCACCGTCCCAAATGTCACAATGTCCAATGTGCCCTGAACATAGTATGGGCCCAATAAATGTTTGTTCATAGATCCTACTCACTGTCTACAAAAACCCAAACATAGGGCCAGGGTCAGTCAATTGACCAAAGTGCCAGAAGCTCATAACCAAAGGCTAAGTCCATGATATGGTGTCCTCCGGGAGCCAGTGGCAGATTTTTCAAGATGCTTAATGAAATGGAGGGCAGAGGTCAGAGGTGCTTATAGTGAGAAACATGTAATGGATATTGGTATTTAAAATAGAAAGCAGCACTGGCTTTAAGTTAATGTATCATACCCAATAAAAAAAAAAAAAGGCTAAATATCTATCGTTTTGATAAATTGCTATAAATGAAACATTAGAGGTGCTCTTAAACACCTTGTTTCAGATCTGCATTACATGAAATCAATCTCAAGCAGAATCACACACCCAATATGGTTGGACACCATTATGTAGTTAGATAGTAAGGACTATGCTTTACTAATAAAGACAAAATAAGGAAGGAGCTGAACAGGACAATTTCCACGACTTCTGCAGCCCACAGGCATTGCAAGCCAAGGCAGAAGAAAACATTTCCTAGAAATTCTCAAATGTAGCTATCATGCTGCTGAAGAAGTTATAGCACAATTTCACCATGTCTTTCAAACAGCAGCACAATGATCATGTCTCTACTTAATGTAGCATTATCAAAGAGTTGAAACTGTGAAAGAGCTCAAATCTCTATTCTTGGCTCATGTGAAAATGAAGAGACCTTTGGTGCCTCCAGACCCCTTTGAGGAAGCACCACATCATTACAGAATCATCAGTGTTTATGAAAATTCCTCTGGAAATATCTTGCAGCAACTTCTCTCATTATGCAGAAGGAGACTAAAGGCTCAAATTGAGATAAAGTCAGAAGATGGGAAAGGAAGAGGACACAAAGACCAACACAAATGATTACCTCTGCCAAATATGAGCCTCACAAAGAATGCAAATCTCCAAGGAACAAAAGCAACTCAAATCTCCACAGAACAGATGTACTCTTCAGACAACATCTGTTCATTTGTACTGGTGTACAGTACACATGAGGAGTACTAGGTGGCATAAATAGTTAGTGCTCAGCTACCAGCCAAAAGTTTGGCAGTACAAACCCACACAGAGGCACAAGAGAGAGGCCTGCTGATATGCCACTGAAAGATCACAGCCTTGAAAACCCTATAGAGGAGTTGGAATTGACTCAATAACAACATGGTACACATGTTACAGAAGCTCCTATCTGTCCCTTCCATGTGCCCACTGATGTGGATTTACCATTATAGGAGGCACATGAAAAACCCGGATAAGCAGATGATATTATTTTAACCTTTACTTTCAATATAGCAAATGAAGACTAGTTAAAAGAAGACGCTATAAAATCTACTTTTAAATGACTTGGATATGCAACCAATAAAAAACTGACCCAGGAAAAATCCTCTTCTTTGTTATTTTTGCCCAGAAGACCATCTCAATTAGATTTTACTTCTAGAGCAAAGAGAGGGTGAGCAAAGATAGGCTGTGGGTCATTCACTCTAACAGCAGTTACTGCCCAGCTAAAATACGGATGTTTTTAGGATCAGTCTGGCTCCAAATTCTTCCAAGAGGCAAGTTTCTCCAGAATGAAACAAGTATTTCACTCCAGCATGCCATTATCATGGACTCCTAGAAGTGTCTAATATAGCTAAGTATGTTTCTTTCTTTGACATTTTTGGCCCAGTTGTTTCAGCAATACCTACCTTGTCAGTTAGTCAACCAATCAATCACTTGTAGTAATCATAGTTAACATGCATATCTCAGGTACTCTTCAAGTTTTATATATTACTCATTTGATCACCCTAAAATTGTAGGATAGATACTATTACTATTCTCATTTTAAAGGTAAGAAAACTCAGTCAGGGAGGCAATTAACTCTCTTGCCCAGTGTCATACAGCAATTAAGTGGAAAACCTAGGATCTAAACCCAGCAGTTTGGCTCCATTGCTCCTGCTTTAAATTCCAAATTTCAACCGTATATTGCATGGATTTTATTTGTTCAATAATTTGAAAAATTTAAACCCAGACATATAGTCCAGAGAGCAATGGTAAGGGTACAAAATAAAACAAAACAAAACACAACTACGTTTCTTGACCATTATTTCTCCCTTGTTTCTTCCACTTCATTCCCTATATTCAAAAGTTAGCAATTAGGTGTATCTTCTGCCCCTTGAAGTATGTTTTTGATACAGAAATGCCATATCCCAGCAAGCACAGGAGTGCCAAGATAGGCAATTCATTGTTTACTTTAACTACACGGGTATGTCCTTAATATTGAGGTCTGAGCTGGTATTCTGGGCCTCTTGCTTGAGTAAAAGAAAGGGAGGAGATTAACTTTACTGAGCACCTGCTCACATGTGCCAGTACTGTGCTTGGTGCTTTCACCTACGTTACTCTGTTAAATACCAACAATATCCTTCCAAAGGTAATTAATGGAATCCCATTTTCAGAGACAAAAAAAAAAACAGACTCAAAAAAATCGTGTCATGGTAAAGGAGACTTACCTAGGGCTTACTCGCATTTGAGCCAAAATCTGGTCTAAAGCTGAGAGTATTTCTACAGTAGTATGCTGGGTAGTAGATACCCTATCCTTCAAACCCAGAAACCATTCTTGGATTTTCTTCCTCTGTGCAGTGAGTCTTTACAGATTTACCGGTTGTTAAATGCTACTGACTCTAGCTAATTCCCAAATTAACTAGATTCTTTTTGTAGTTTATAAAATGTGCTACACATTCAACTTCTGAATTTAGCATGCAAGATGATGACTGAAGCAGTGAGAATGGTGCAACTTTCTTGTTAGAACAATGCATGCCCCAAAGTCTCTTTTTAATTTCTACCTTCTTTTATGAGGGCTATGTGAGTGAGGACACACCTAGGATATTGCATATTAATTTCAACACAGCTAATACCCAAAATGTCCCACCAATTTACTCTTCACTGACAATGTTAAAAGAAAATGATTTATGCAGATCAATCATCTCGCTCATCAAGTCCTACCCTGACAGCCAGCCTTCATCATTGCTATTTAAAAGGCACTGCTGACAGAAAAGACCGACTCTTTGATTAAGGGCCCTGTCTGGCTAACCTTTCATTTGAAGAATGATTGCCGCTGAGTGACAAATACTTTTCCATTCATTTCAAGGCAAAGATATTGACATTCAAATTCTTGATGGCTACACTGAGCAGATGCCACTGTTGGCAAAGGGCTTGAGAGCAACAGCAGGTATGCCACGGCTCTGGGGGCAAGGGGAAAAAAATAAAACAAAAACACACATGCGGGTGCTGGCTAAAGATTCTCAACAAGTGAGATCTACAGATCTCTCAGCCAAATTCTTTTCTCAATAGTTCTCAAGGAACAGCTGTTGGCAGTTTCAGCCCACTCCTCTTCCTAAAAGTGTGCTTGCTTTACCTTGACCTTACTTGGACTGGTGGCAAGTACATCTAGTGAAAAGGAGCTTGGGAGTGTATAGCTGCCAACCCTAGAGAAATACACCTTTTCTCTCTCCAACGTGGATCCCGGATATCAGGCAGACCTCAAGCTGAAAGTACTGGCTTCTTGCAGTCTCATGGAACCTTAAGTGACTCGAATACAAAGTGAAGAAGCAGCTGAAAAATCACCTACAGAAAGAAAAAACTAGTAATATTTTGCCCTCTCTGCTAAAGAGAAAGAAGAGAAAAAATAAACAAGAAGGAATCAGAGATTGATAGTTAGAAACAGAGTGATCAAAGAGCAAGTTTTATAATTCATTTCAGGTGGACTGAGATCTTGATCAGCATCATGCATATATAATGTACACACTTCCCCACAGCAGGATTATTTTGCTTATTTTTATTTCTCAAATGTAAACTATTACCTTAAAGAGAAAAGAAAAATTATAGATTAAGGAAGGCTATTTGTGGAAAGAGCCATCACAAAGCTTCAAGATTAATGATTTTCAGGAACAAAATGAAAATACCTCAGCAGGTCATCAGTGACTCCTTTAAAATTTTGCCAAGATGCAATGTGTGGGTCTCATAGGCTTCACAAGGAAGAGGGTAGCAAAAAAGATATAGTTCTGATCCCTCAACAAATTCCCATATTGGGAGAGGTAGAGCACAGCTAAGACAGCCAGAAACTTCCCCTCCATGACTCTAGAGCCAAAAAAGTAACCCAGGTAATATGATAGAGGAAAGCAATCAATTTTCAAAGAGAGAAAAACAGGTTTGAATATAATCTCTCTTATTTATTAGCAAGTTACTATAACTCCCAATCCTTTGTTATCCCATCTACAAAATGGAAACAGCAATATCTACTATGCAAAGTTATTCAAGCAGATTAAGTGATGCAAATTAAATAAAACAACTTTCCCTTTAGATCCCTTTTCCCTTCCTTTCATCCTCTCTTCTTACCTTTGCTCATTTGTTTACATAGGAAAATTGTTTATGAGGAGTATCAAGAAAATAAAACAAACCATGGTATTTACAGGTACAAGGTTTAGCTATGATTCCTAGCACTGACACTTACTACATATGCAACTGCGCAAGCTTTGGATAAGCCACAAATTGAACTTTAATTTCCACAACTTTAAATGAGAGCAGTACTAATAGGCCTAATTCCCTCACAGCGTTACAATGAGAACAAATATAATGTTAATGTTAAAGAATTTTATAAATTTTAAATCAATACAGAAATGTTTGCTGTTATTGTTGTTCTCCACAAAAAGGATGCTCCAACCCATTTTAATCTTTTTCCTTATTTATTTCTCCTGTCTCTATTTCTCATGTTGAATAATGAATCAATAACCAATTAATTAATCAATAGTCAAAATATCATATCTCTTCTTAAGAACTATTAGTAGTTGCTTCTGTCTGCAATTGCCTGCATGAAGTGCCAGGAAGAATTGACATTTCTTCCACAACAAAAATTTATTGGAGGTTATTATGAGCCAGGTATTGGGACAAGGAAGTGAATGAAAAATGCAAAATCCAGTCAAGTGAAGCAAACAGACAAATAAAGAAATGATTTCAATATTGATGCTCCATATAAATTAAGTACAAAGGACAGTGAGGATGCTAAAGAGGGAGGGAGTGACTGCCTGGGGGAGTTGGGGCATATTTTACTACAACAATATTAGAGTTGAGTCATCAGGGATGAGCAAAGCTTTATCAGAGGAAAAAGAAGAATGAGTCACTTTGGGAAAAGAGAACACCAGGTGAAAAGGCACAAGAGATATCACCTCATTCTGCCAGACTGAGGGAGAAATCCAAGACATATTTTGGATTTAAGGCTTACTCCTTTAAGCAACGGTAGTTTGGACATGAAAATTCTGTGGTATGACCCATGGTGTACAAACATCACTGTGATGAAAGACCAGGCACATCACATGTCTGCTGGGTCTCTGCTCTAGGGACTGAGACAAAGAGATGAAAAAGACTCTACCTCAACTTCCCTCTAGGAGTGGAGCTAGGTATACTTACTTGCTCTCAAGCAATATCTGGGCAGCAGTCCAATAAAAGGGAGATGAGGCCCCACTGGCATCTCACCATATTTGGCTTCTGCACTCCATACCCAATTTACTGGTGTGGGTTCCTGATTTCTGTTTGACCCTGGTGTTCTATTCCTATGGAATCTGGTGCCAACAATGGATTGCCCACCTTATGCATCAGAGCTATATCTTCTAGCTTTCTGTATTCCCTCCCTGATGCTAATCTACTGCTGTCCTGCTTTGACTGAAGTGATCAAGCAGAGACTACCTGACAGCTCTTGAAACCATCTCTCCACACAGATGGGTCTCCACTGCAAACCTCTACCCCCTACACCCTATATGGTACCTCCAGTACAAATGTGGTGAAGGCATGCAGCTATGTGTTCACGAAACAAGTTTTACTGTCCTTCTCCTGGGCACACTGCAGGATAATATTTCCCAACCTCCCTTGCAGTCTGTTTGGGTTCTGGAAAACAGGAAGAAAGGGATATAAGCCATTCCTAAGTCATGCAAACAGTTCATGTGTTCCGCTGTAGACCAAAAGGTTGGCAGTTCACATTCACCCAGAGGTGCCTCAGAAGAAAAGCCTGGAGATCTACTTCCGAAAAATAAGCCAGTAGAAGCCCTGACAGTTTCACTCTGACACTCATGGGGTTGCCAAGAGTCAGAACTGATTCAATGACAAATGGTTTTAATCCTGGCCCTTAAAAACAATCCAGTGCCGACTTCCCATGTAACTTTAGAGGTCTTGTGATCCAGATAGTGCCACAACAAGACAACAGATTCTCTTCATCACTGTAAATGCCACTTGATCACTGTACTCAAAGCTTCAACAAGCTGGATCTCTGTGTGACTGCGTGAAGCAGAGCTCTTAGTATCAACCTTTACCAGACTTGTCAGGGAAGCAAGAAATAAAACTGTGTGGTGTTAAGCCACTGAAATTTCAGGGTTAATTTGTTATAATAGCAGAGTCTAGCCTGGCTTGGCTACTATACCAAGCATCTTGCCCTAACACTGCAATTCAGATACTGTTTATGGGCTCAGGGATATCATGCAGTATTTTCATTTGGGTTCAGTTTTTGCTCAAAAGGCCTTTTAGGTTGCTCCTGATGAATGTCCCACGAATTTCTCCCAGAGCTTTGCTTGGCTTGGATATGACTGTTTGGGCAGTTTTTTGTTTTCCCTGGGTACTGTAATTAGGCTATTGCTGATAACATCACTGTTTTCTTGACTGGTCCCAGAGGAGACTGTGGTGGCCAATGTTAGTTAGATCTTGCTTTTATTGGGCAAAGGAAAGGAAGGGATTAAATGTGAATATTTTCTAGCTAAATTCATCCGAAAATGAACCAAAAAAAACAGTAGCTAGTGTTCCTTTCCTACAGAAGTGGAAAGAGCACAAGGTTTGGAATCAAGCTGACTTTGGATTAAAATTTCCAAGCTCTACAAACTTAATAGCTATGATAGTTTAAAGCAATACTTACTATCACAGAGCCCTAGATTTTTTACCTTTAAAAACAATGAGTTACCTTTTCTACAGGGTGGCTGTGGAGATTAAATACTAGATACATATGTAGCTGAGTGTTCTCATCATAGAAGTTAATGGGATAAATGTGAACTTTCTTTGTTCCTATAGACTTGGATCTTCTTCCCTTCTGGGCAAAGTGGTAACACAGTTGGTGTGAAACCATGATCTTCAGCACTGGCCTCAATCCCACCTCAAGGCAGAAAGCATTTTCTGTGTATTCTTGACTTCATCCTTCTGGTTTCTACTTGTCTCATCTTGGGAGACAGGCTAATCTCTTTAACCACCTGGGTTTTGCTCTTAAATATTTCATGACTTAGTTTTAATCACCCAAATTAGACTATAAGCTTTTGGAAGGTAGAGACTAGGTCTTATCCTCTTTCTACAAAGCCCATAGCAGTCAGCATAATGCCAAGTCAACCACAGGTGCCCGTCCCCACCCTCAATGCTCAGTAATTGACTACAGAGCTATCAGAGGGCAGAAGCGCCAGCGACGGAGGCAGGACTTACTCTCCCACATCATGAAGATTCACAATGGACAAGTATTCAAGTTAGCTCTTGTACTTACAGAGCAGAGGGAAGGTAGCAGAAGTTGAAATTTAAGAAATGGAAAAATAAGAGCCAGGATTCACTCTACTCTGGGGACTTGGTGGCTCTCCACAAATAAATCAACTAATGGTCTATGATCCCTTCCTCACTTAGATCCACAAAACTTACTCTGGTAGTTGTGTGACAGGTTATATAAAATAAACTACATATTATACACTGTATAGTATATATGTGCATATGACAATATAAATATGCAATATGTATGTATAGTATCTGCTTTGCTCCAGGTTATTGCTCTAAGTAGTTTACCTACATATTAATTCATTTAGTCTTCACAACTCCATGACATGGTTGTTATTATTATCCTCCTTTTTCAATGAGGAAACTGAAACCCATAGAGGTTAAATAACTTGCCCCAAAACACAGCACTTGCCTTTGTTGTTAGGTGCCATTGAGCTGGTTCCAACTCACAGTGATGCAATGTACCACGGAAGGAAGCACTGTGTGGTCCTGGGCTACCCTCACAATCACTGCTCTGCTTGAGTTCATCGCTGTAGCCACTGTGTCATTCCATCCCACTGAGGGACTTTCCCTTTCTTGCTGACCCTCTACTTTACCAAGCATGATATTCTCCTCTAGAGACTAGTCCCTTCAGATAAAATGACCAAAACATACAGCACTAGTAAGTAGCAAAATCAGGATTCAGAATATGGCAGCCTGGCTCCAGAGTCCACATTCTTAGCCACTAGGCCACCCAGCCTCTCAAGCAAGAGGGGAAGGGTGTTGGTAAAGTGATCCTCCAGCCAGGATGGTACCTGGCAGAGGACACTTATAAATCTAAACAGATTTTGAACAGCCCTTCAATAAAAGAAGCCTGTTGCAGAAGTGAAACACTGATCTGGCAGTCATAACTACAATGGGACAGGCTTTTACAAGAAAAGAGCTAGTAACAACACATCTTAACAATAACAGGAGCCAGACTGAAACAATCCCCTAAATGGACACCTTTGGTTTGAGATGGGGCTGACCCATGATTATGGCCCTAAAAAGCAGCAGCATTTGAGGGCCCAGGAACACACAGCTCTGGTAGATTGAAGACAAAGGAGATAAAGGACTAGGGAGAGGTTCAAGAAAGCTTTGTTGGGTCTGCTTTGAGCTTCACATGTTTAATGTACAAACTGCTAGGGGCAAGAGGCAGCGGCTTTTCCCCAGCCTGCAAACCTCAGCAGCCTAACCCCACGTTTGTTTACCATGACTGAATAAATCATTTCAATCTCCTCCAGCCTTGGCCCTGCTCCATCATAAACAGAGAGGAAATGGGGCTACCCACTCAAGGTTGTCATCAAAAGCAGAAAGGACACCCGTGTTCCCTCCCAAGCTCTGCAGCCCTCATGGGCAATGTTTCCTCCTTTCTCCTTAAGTATACTGGAACGAACAATATTTGACTGTTGAGTCTTTCATCTCTGCAAATTTGAAAACCTCAAACGTCATATCAGATCTACAACAAAGAGTGAGGACTTCAGGAGTTGACAGCATAGCCATAATTAAAGACGACCATCAATGAGTTGCCATGTTAAACAATACTATGTTACAGCTGCTCCAAAACCAACTATTTACCTTTCAGACATTTCCATGGAAAGGTTTAAACAGGTGCGGTTTGAGTTGTTTTCATAAAAGATATGCAAACAGGAGATAGGAACTTTTCTTCTAAGACAGGGTGTAATGTACAGCACACTATTCCCTTCTAATAATGTACAATGGATTTGCTCGGGGGAGGTTATCTCCAGCAACTGATAAGGATATTCACTCAAGAAGAGCACTGAAAATATTACAGGGACATAGCCAAAGACAGGATGGGAAACAATCCCAAAATTTCCATCTTAAATTGCGTGTTGTCATTGGGCCTCAGTTTCCCTTTTTCTAAAATAAGGAAGTTGTTTCAGTGTTCTTCAAGCTTATGCTGAAATTCAGAACCATTTCTCCAAGCCAAGTCTGATAGATCAGGAAAACTCAGAATGGTGTGGAGGCAGAGCAGAATCTATCTGGTTTTACTATGCCCCTCAAAAGTTTTCCAAAACTTTGAGAACCAGTGAACTGAATCATCTTTGTGAGTTCTTCCAGGACCAACATTCTACAATTCTCAAGGGAGAACAAGGAATATAATAACCTGTAGAACACTCATCCCATCTTTTGTCTACAATGTTTTCATTGTTCAGCACTGAAATAACAGTGAATGAAACATGGTGGCCCTGAGATGACAAATAATGAAGGAAGTTTTGAATAGTTTCTTCCCCCTGAGTTTTGAGTGGTGCTAATTATATCAAAAGGCAAGAAGAGAAAGGCAAGCATTAAGAAAAATTTTAATAGCCTCTGGTTTGCAAACTGAGCTCCTTACCTGGACTCAGAGTCCTAGTTCCCAGACAGGTCTGAAGTGAATAGAAGGAAAATACACTGCACACCTTTCCTCTGTCTTGGTATATTATGCCAGCATCTTTGAGGCCTACACTTAACATGCTTCCAGTTTTACCTAGATGTTGGAGACCTCTGGAGGTGTCTGGAGCTCCTGAATGGTTGTTATTGTTAGGTGCTGTCAAATCAGTTTCAATTCATAGTAACCCTGTATACAATAAAATGAAACATTACCTAGTTCTGCACAATCCTCATAATCATTGCTCTGCTTGAGCCCACTGTTGCAGCCACTGTGTTAATCCATCTCAATGAGGATCTTCCTCTTTTTTTGCTGGTCCTCTACTTTGCCAAGCATGATGTTCTTCTCCAGGGATTGGGCCCTGCTGATAACATGTCCAAAGTGAGGAAAAGCCTCGCCAACCTCACTTCTAAGGAGCATTCTGGCGATACTGCTTCCAAGACAGATCTGTTCTTTCTTCTGGCAGTCCATGGTATATTTAATATTCGTCACCAACACCATAATTCAAATTCATCAATTCTTCTGTCTTCATTATTTATTGTCCAGTTGTCACATGCATATGAAGCAATTGAAAACACCACAGCTTAAGTCAGGCACATCTTAGTCTTCACAGTGACCAAAAACCAAACTCACTGCCGTCAAGTTGATTCAACTCATAGTGACCCTTCCTTGGGTTTCCGAGGCTGTATCTCTACAAAATAGATTGCCCAGTCTTCCTTCTGAGGAGTGGCTGGTGGGTTTGAACTGCCAGCCTTCTGCTTAGCAGTCAAATACCTTAGGCACTACGCCACCAGAGCTCCTTCAAAGTGACATTTGCTTTTTAATTCTTTAAGTAGGTCTTTTGCTGCAGATTGGCCCAATGCAATATGTCATTTGATTTCCTGACAGCTGCTTCCATGGGTATTGATGGTGGATCCAAGGAAAATGAAATCTTTGACAATGAAAGTTTGAAAGCTAAGTTCAATCAAAGATAATTGCAATTTTTTGCTGTAATAATTGAGGTGGACCCTATTAGAATGGCAATGATTAAAAAAAAAAAAAAAAAAACTACAAGTGTTGGTGAGGTTGTAAAGAAACTTAAACCTTCATCTATTGGGCTAAGAATGTAAAATGGTACAGCCACTGTTGAAAATAGTTCGATGTATCCTTAAAAATCTAAACACAGAACTATATGATCTAGAAATTTCAATCCGAAGTATATCTCAGAATAAGTGAAAGTAGGAATGCACACAGAAACCTGTATACCAGTGTTCATAGCAATACTTTTTACAACAGCCCAGAGGTAGAAATAACTGAAATGTCCATCAACAAATGACTGGATAAACAAAATGTGATATAGATACACAACGGACTACTACTGTACCAGAAAGAGAATGAATGAACCTTGAAAACATCATGGTGCTTGAAATAAGTCAGTCACAAAATGATAAATATTATATGACCTCAAACTCCAAACCAAACTCACTGCCATGGAGTCATTTCCAACTCACAATGACCCCCATTGCATTGCTGCGGCAGGGAGCTCTAGTGGCATAGTGCCTAAGCATTTGACTGCTAACCAGAAGGCTGGCAGTTCAAAGCCACCAGCCACTCTTTGGAAGGAAGGTTGGGCAATCTACTTCCATGGTGATACTGCCTTGGAACCCCAAAGAGGGGTTGCTCTGGGTCGGACCTGACTCAATGGCAGTGAGTTTAGTTTTTGGTTTTTTAAAATCTTTAAGGAAGTAGATTGCCCCATCCTCCTTCCACAGAGCAGCTGGTGGGTTTGAACTGCCAACCTTCTGATCAGCAGTCAAATGCCTTAGGCACTGTGCCACCAGAGCTCCGTTATATGACCTTACTTATATGAAATAAGAAAATACACAGAAACAAAAGATCATTAGTGGTTACTAGGGAAAGGGAAAGGGGGAGTTTTTTCTTAGAAAGAAGTGAGTTTATATTAATGGTGGTGGAATAATTTGGAAAAGGATAATGAGAATGGTTGCGTAACTTAAAAAAATGTAATCCATGTCACTGAATTGTACATGTAGAAACTATTGAGATGATATGCTTTATTATATGTATTTTCACCACAATAAAATAAACAAAAAAATTGAGGTGGAGGACTTTCAAGGCCACCAAGAGATTTCTTCAGTTTAAGAAAACTCCTCATTTGGACTTGGGAGGTTTCCAAACACAAGAGGATTGCTTACCATTCATGTGTACAAGTCACACATGGTAGGAAGGATAGGGCAGGATCACACTGGCTGTACTTAAAGTCATGATGTACATGAGACATCATGACTCATTATGTTGACCACAGCTGAATTTCCCAGTATCTGATATAACAATGTTACACTAAATATAAAAAGTTGTCATGCATTTATTTGCAGACCAAAGACCAAGCAATATTTAGGGGCAGACTAAAAGGATTCCAAAAGCTGAATCAGATCTCTTTATATAAAAATAATAATGAAAATCCTACACTGGACAGCCTAATCTCCTACCTAGGCCCCTCCTACCATGTTGTTGTTGTTATGTGCCATCAAGTCAGACCCGACTCATAGTGACCCCTCCTTGGGTTTCCGAGGCAGTATCATTATGGAAGTAGATTGCCCCATCTTCCTTCCGAGGAGTGGCTGGTGGGTTTGAACCACCAGCCTCCTGGTTAGCAGTCAAGTGCCTTGAGGCACTATGCTACCAGAGCTCCTACCATAGCCCTACAAAATACCCAAACAAAAAGATCCAACTACAAAGATCCCTTGAAAGGGAAGTTGCACAAGGACAGAGCAAAATAAAGGTAAGGAAAAAAAAAAACAAAAAACCTCCCTGCCAGTGAGTGGGATATGACTCATAGAGACCCTTCCTTAGGTTTCCAAGGGGGTATCACTAGGGAAGTAGATTGCCCAAAACCAAACACTTCCTGATTGAGGTGGGGCCACAGGATCATCCACCTCCCCTCCCACAGCTGACCTCATTCTTGAAGACCCCATTTCCTTCCAGTCTGGATAGATCCATTTGGGAAACAATGACCCCTTATAGAGAACTTTTAACCCAGCTTAAAGCCAATACGTTTGAGCTAGAGCAAATTTCCCTCAAGGATCTGGGAAACTGCCTTGGGCAGTTTGTATTTAGTGGTAATATCTTCTTTAACTTGTCAGATTATCTGGCTGTTTTCAGAATGAAACCAGATATAAATAAAGCCACAACAACAAAAAAGTGTTTGAGATAGGCCACTGATAACTGGTTTATGTTTTGAGTAGAGAAGCCACACAGTTTTCCAAGCATGGCTACATTATGGTAATATGCTTTGTCATAAATTTACTGTATCCTTCTGCTTGTCTATAAAACAGTCTGTTCCTCATCTCTCTAAACTTGGCCTGGATACAGAACTTTAGCTTGAAATACCTAACAATATGTCATATCCACCAGATACATGACAGCTATTTAAGATACATAATATTATTAATTGTTTTTGAATGTGACTGAACTGTTATGAATTCAGAAAGTATAAAAATGACACTTAGCCATCCACAGTTCTTGAAACATTGTATGCACAAAAGAAGAAACACTAACAAGTCCAACAGTACTCATAATTTCAAAATTATACCCTTTGAAGCCAAAATGACTTTAAGAGAAACAGAAAGAATATAAGAACTTAAAAAAGAAAAATAGTAATGCTTGAAAATACTAAACTTACCTTCTTATAAAAATTAAGTGTGGGCTAAATTATTTTTATGTTTGGAAAACTGTCAAGCCATGTGCTGTCTCCCCAAACTATTTAAAAGGTTATGGCTGGAGTGTGTGGAGAGGATCTGCAAGTTACAAACAATGCTGAGTGGATGAGCAAGCTGATTTACCAACCTAGTTCAATTCATTCAATTAACTGAGCACCTACTATGAACTCACAATACTTACTCTATGTATCAATGGGATAAGAAAGATGTAGTCCAAGTTCTGAAAGAGCTTATAAATGTACTAAGGAAATGAGAGAGGCCCAGAAAATTCTGGTTCCAACTCACAGCGACTTCTCCTTGGGTTTCTGAGGTGGTATCTCTATGGAAGCAGATTGCCCAGTCTTCCTTCCAAGGAGAGGCTGGTGAGTTTGAACTGCCAGCCTTCTGGTTAGCAGTCAAATGCCTTAGGCACTATGCCACCAGAGCTCCCCAAAACAAAACTATCCTTGATTAAATGTTCAAATAAAAGTTCTAATGAATGATGTGGTAGCAAAGGGGAGGGGGGTTAGATCAGGGAGAACTCATACGTGGGCAAGAGTTGAAAAGGCTTCATATAAGAATTTAGCTTGTATTCAGAAATGTGTGAGGATTAAAAAAATAAGTAAATCTGAATCTTGAGCACTGATTTTATTTATAGATAGAAAGGCACAGGGTATTGGAGGGGAGACGGCTTAAAGTATAGGCTAAAGGCTGAGATAACTATTACTTTCAGGAAGGGTGAGTTGATATGAGTGGTGTAGCCTTGGTCCTGGGATGCAAGGTCACCCACAAGGACATGGAAGAAATTCATCTGGTACCTTCCCGATTGTTTCTTATCCTTTGCTTCACCTGGGTCCTACCAGATCCAGAATACTGAAGCTCCCAGTGTCTCCTCACCAGGCATCAATTGCTCATATGCAATTGCACATATGACAGTTCAAGGTGAAGCTGAAGAAAATTAAAACAAGTCCACAAGAGCCAAAGTACAACCTTGAGTATATCCCACCTGAATTTAGAAACCATCTTAAGAATACATTTGACCCACTGGACACCAAGGACCGAAGACCAGACAAGTTGTGGGATGGTATCAAGGACATCATAAATGAAAAAAGCCAAAGGTCATTAGAAAGACAGGAAAAAAAGAACAGACCAAAATGGATGTCAGAAGAGACTGAAATTTGTTCTTGAACATAGAGTGAATGGAAGAAATGATGACATGAAAAAGCTGAACAGATCATTTCAAAGAGCGGCTCCAGAAGATAAAGTAAATATTATAATAAAATATGCAAAGACCTGGAGTTAGGAAACTGAAAGGGAAGAAGATGCTTACCATTTCACAAGCTGAAAGAGCTGAAGAATAAATTCATGCCTCAAGTGGAAATATTGAAGTCTTCTATGGAAGAAGACCAAAAAAGGATGGAAGGAATACACAGTTATTATACTGAGAATAACTGGCCAATGCTTAATCATTTGAGGAGGGAACTTATGATAAAGAACTGACGGTACTGATGGAGGAAATCCAAGCTGCACTGAAGGCACTGGTGGAAAACAAGCCTTCAGGAAATGACAGAATACCAATTGAAATATTTCAACAAATGGATGCAGTGCTGGAAGTGCTCACTCATCCATGCCAAGAAATTTGGAAGACATCTATCCAGCCAACCATCTGGAAAAGATGAATATTTGCTGCCCATTACAAAGAAATATGATACAACAGAATGGAAATTATCAAACAATATAATTAATATCACATGCAAATAAAATTTTGCAAAGATAATTCAAAAACAGTTGTAGCAGTACCTCAACAGGGAACTACCAGAAATTCAAGCCAATTCAGAAGAGGATGTGGAATGAGGAATAATACTATTGATAATAGATAGGTCTCAGCTGAAAGCAGAGAATACCAGAAAGATGTTTACCTGTGTTTTATTGACTTTGCAAAGGTACTTGATTAGAACACTTAATTGTGTTCATGAAGAGCCTATACGTAGATCAAGAAGCAGTCATTTGAACAGAATAAGGGGTTACTGTAGGGCTTAAAATCAGGAAAGGTGTGTGTCATGGCTGTATCCTTTTACTATACTTATCCAATCTGTATGCCATATGGAGTATGACACAACCTCGCTTGCTGAAAGTGAAAAGGACTTGTACTTACTCGAAAATCAAGACTACAAGTATGGATTACATCTCAAAATAAAACAAAAATCCCCACAATTGGACCAATAAGCAATATCATGATAAACAAATAAAAGATTGAAGTTGTCAAAGATTTCATTTTACGTGGATCAACAATCAATGCCCATGGAAGCTGCAGTCAAGAAATCAAATGACGTATTGCATTGGGCAAAAAACAAAAATGTCACTTTGTGTGGTAGTTCAGTTTGTGTGTCATCCTGGCTGGGCCTGGTTGAGTGGCTGGGCAGCTGGTGGTAGTTATTCCGCATGATGAGACTGGCAATCAACTCTATGGTGGGATCTACCACAAGCAGTTGAGCAGCTGCTTTGGGTATGTGGTCTACTTCCCGTATATAAGCAGCAGCCTTGGGAATGGTCTCTAGCTTATGGCACCTTGAACCCTGCATGTAGCTGTGTCGTTGTTCAGCAGCCTGCCATGCTCTGCCAACTGTGGGACTTTCAGTGGACTTAAATTAATGGCCTGCTGTGTGGTTTGGTGACATCGGGACTGTGCCTTTTTACCTGTCAACCTTGGGTTTGTCAGCCTCAGCAGCCATCAGCTGAGTGAAGAAAAGCCTCTAGCTTCAGTGGGACGGGAGCAGGAGGCAGAGGTGCAACCCAAGGTTGAGAGGCTTTCACCCAGCTGCTAGAGCCTGGCCCTTTGAAGACTTAAAGCCTCCAAATTGAAGAATAAACTCCTGTTTGTTAAGGTCATCCTGTTTGTGGTATAATCCTGTCAGAGTGGTACTAGGTAACCAGAACACCTTGAGGACTAACGTGAGCCTGACACAAGCCATGGTATTTTCAATTGCCTCGTATACATGTGAAAGCTAGACAATGAATAAGGAAACTGAAGAAGAATTGATAAATTTGTATTTTAGTGTTGGTAAAAAATACTGAATATACCATGGACTGCCAGAAAAATGAATAAATCTTTCTTGGAAGTACAGCCAAAACGCTCCTTAGAACAGAGGATGGTGAGACTTTGTCTCACATACTTTGGACATGTTATCAGTAGGGACCAGTTCCTGGAGAAGGACACAATGCTTGGTAAAGTAGAAGGCCAGCAAACAAGAGGAAGACCCTCAAAGAGATGGATTGATACAGTGGCTGCAACAATGGGCTCAGACATGGCAATAATTGTGAGAGTGGCACAGGACCAGCAGTGTTTCGATCTGTTGTACAGAGGGTCGCTATGAGTCACAGCCAATCAGCGGCAGCTAATACCATCCTTTAAAGTACTCTCAACATTCTATATACAGTAAGTGCTGAAAACTATTTATTAAATTGATGATAGAATGGATAAATGAATGAATACATGGATTAATGGATATATGTATAGATGGAGTTAATTCTTATAGGAGAGTCACCCAATATCTGCTGTCAATAACCATTTTCCCCTATGGTCATTTTCCAAGCAATTGTTTCTTCCTTGGATCATTTG
Organism: Orycteropus afer afer; assembly: GCF_000298275.1. NCBI lineage: Eukaryota > Metazoa > Chordata > Mammalia > Tubulidentata > Orycteropodidae > Orycteropus > Orycteropus afer. The sequence continues at coordinate 728,685 of NW_006922339.1, forward strand.
AGACTGAATCAGTGAATCCAGAGCTAGGCAGGAAAGAGCCTGATTAAGGTCACTGAACTGATCCCCAGGGATGGTTCCCCATCATCCATTTTCTCATACTTTGTGTCAAGTCTTGTTTCTAGCCCCTCCAGTGGCAAGTTTCTATTACCTCCCCGTGGACACCACATCCATGTATTCCCCCCATTGTGAAATTTGTCCTGATTTTCCCAGCCTAAATGTCTCTCTGCTTAACTTCACCCCATTATTCACAGCTATCTCCCCCTGGACTATAGCAAACGATGCCACTGTGGAACTCACTTTCTCCCCCTGGCTTTCCATTCCACAACTTCTGATCCCATGTCCTGTTCCTTGATGGAATAGTGTGGCATCAGATCCATGCAGAAGAGTTTGCACAATGTTCTTAATTAGTATTTGGTCATTAACAGCTTTACCTCACTTACCTATTTCTTTCTCTTTCTCTCTCTCTCTCTCTCTCTCTCATCTAACACTCTCTTGACCCCTCCCACTCTCAGCCTGCACAAGGCCAATCTAGTTTTATTTTCCCATTGCACAGTTATTGAGAAATATGGTCCTATGTTTGAATATACACAGAGCATTTCTGAAGAAATACACAAGAAACCTCTCCTCTAGAGAAGGGAAGGCTGTGGACAATCTTAATTTTCATTCCTATATTTTTTATCATATTTGCATTTTTTAACTCTGGTATATACTACTTTTTCAAGTAAAAAAAAAAAATTTAATTAAGTTTTCAAAACCATTAATTCTTGATCCAGTCAAAGGATAGGGAAGGAAAGCGGATGCAACATCTTACATGAAAAAGAAATGGCATGTCATTGTCCATTTATATATTAAGAACAAATAGAGGGTGACATATTTTATACACATACACACACACACGTATATATGGAAAGAATATACAAAGAGAAAATACAGCATTAACTACTCTCCCCAATACTTACAATAATGATGGACCAAAATAAGTATGAGCATTTGCATTCAAGTACAGAGAACATACGTCTTAACAAAACAGAATTATGGCTATCACAGCAGTTTGTGAAAAATTATTAGCTTTATTACTGTAAAAGTACTTTGAACAGGAGTCTTCCAGCTGTTAAATCTGATCATCAGAACACCACCAATTTTCTCCACCACATAGTCTTTTTGTGCAGTGGAGAAATTTGTTGCAATTAAGGGATTTTCTTACTTCTTAATAATGCTCAGATTTGGAACGTTTTTCTTATAAGCAACAATCAAAGTAGTGGTATCATACTTAGCTCCTGTTATATAATTTTATAATTTGTTAGAATCAGCCAAGACTACCACAGATGAGAATGGTGATTCTGTGTGTCGCTAGTAGCTGTACTCAAAGTTAAACTTCCCCAATCTGACAGCAAGGCAGCTGAGACAAACCTCTAGTTGCAATTTCTGCCATCAGAACATGTCCTTACACCCCATATGTTTCATAGGACACAAACACTCTTTGCTCATCCCTGATGCGGGTCTGACTTCATCTTTGAGTAAGTGTCCTTTCAACACTGATATCTCAGTTCTGAATTGCTACTACTGGCCAATTCAAGAAAAGCTAGATGTCTGAAAAAGGGGATGTCCTACGAGACCCATCATATTTAGTCACCCCCAAAAAAATCCCCCTAAAACATTTTTAATTTCCAACTCACAATAATCCCAATGTCCATGTTCAAATTCTTTCATCTCTCTCTCTTTCTCACTCTCTCTTTCCCCCCCCCCAACACACACTTTGTATTATACTATAACACAGTTGGTTTTGTACTAAAGACCCCAAAGCACTACCTGGCTATCAAGGTCAGTACTCTGTCATAACAGTAGCCTTTTCTAGGTTGAGTCAAGTTAATTTAGTATAACAGAGGCTGGGACTAAGGGACCACATTCAGAGAAAAGGGACAAAACTTAGACGAATGTCTACATGTTTGACTCTAGCTGGAAACTTGGAAAATGGTATGTGAACAGAAATGAAAAATAGTAGCATGGGCTAAGGAATAACACTGAGCTAGGACCTGGGATATTGTTATTGTTAGGTGCCGTCGAGTCGTGTCTGACCCATACCGACCCCTATGCACAGCAGAATGAAACACCGCCCAGTTCTGCACCAGCTCCATGATCATTGCTATACTTGAGCCCATCGTCACAGCCACTGTGTCCCATCTCATTGAGGGCCTTCCCCTCTTTCGTCGACCCTCCACCTTACCAAGCATGCATCCTTCTCCAGGGAATGGTCCCTTCTTACAACATGACCAAAGGAGGTGAGACAAAGTCTGGCCATTCTTGTTTCCAAGGAGCATTCCGGCTGCACTTCCTCCAGGACAGATCTGTTAGTTCTTTTAGCAGTCCATGGTGCTTTCAGCATTCTTCAACAGCAACACAACTCAAAAGCATCAATTCTTCTTCAGTTTTCTTTATTCACTGTCCAGGTCTCACATGCATATGAGGTGATTGAAAATATCATGCTTTGTGTCAGGCACACCTCAGTCCTCAAGGAGACATCATTGCTCTTCAGCACTTGAAAGAGGTCCCTTGCAGCCAACCTGCCCAGTGCAATATGTCATCTAATGTCCTGATTGCTGCTTCCACTGGCATCAATTGTAGAACCAAGCAAATGAAGTCTTTGACAATTTCAATCTTTTCTCCATTTATCGTGATGCTGCTTATTGGTCCAGTTGTCAGGATTATTGTTTTCTTTATATTGAGATGTAATCCATACTGCAGATTGTATGCTTCAATCTTCATCAGTAAGTGCCTCAAGTCATCCTCACTTTCAGCAAGCAAAGTTGTGTCATCAGCATATCACAGATTGTTAATGATTCTTCCTCCAATCTTGATGCCACATTCTTCTTCATATAGTCCAACTTCTTGGATTATTTGCTCAGCAAACAGATTGAATAAGTATGGAGAAAGGATACAACCCTGATGTACTCCCTTCTTGATTTCAAACCAGGTAGTGTCCCCTTGTTCTGTTCAAACAACACCCTCCTGGTCACTGTACAGGTTCCTCATGAGCACGATCAAGTGTTCGGGAATTCCCATTCTTCTCAACGTCATCCACAATTTGTTATGATCTATACAATCAAATGCCTTTGCGTGTCAATAAAACACAAGTAAACATCTTTCTGGTATTCTTTGCCTTGAGCCAAGATCCGTCTGACAGCAGCTATGATATCCCTTGTTCCATGTCCTCTTCTGAATCCAGCTTGCACCTCTGGAAGTTCTCTGTCAATATACTGCTGCAACTGCTTTTGAATTATCTTCAGTAAGATCTTACTTGTGTGCAATATTAATGACATTGTTCGATAATTTCCACATTCTGTGGGATCACCATTCTTTGGAATGGGTACAAACATGGATCTCGTCCAGTCAGTTGGCCAGGTAGCTGTCTTCCAAATCTCTTGGCATAACTGAGTGAGTGCCTCCAGTGTGGCATCTGTTTTGTTGAAACATCTCAGTGGGTATTGCCTCAATTCCTGGAGCCCTGTTCTTCACCAATTCTTTCAGTGCAGCTTGACTTCTTTCTTCAGTACCATTGGTTCTTGATCATATGGCACCTCCTGAAATGGATGAAGATCTACCATTTCTTTCTGGTACAGTGACTCTGTGTATTCCTTGCATCTTCTTTTGATGTTTCCTGCATCATTCAGTATTTTCCCCATAGAATCTTACAATATTACAACTCGAGGCTTAAATTTTTTCCTCAGTTCTTTCAGCTTGAGAAATGCTGACCATGTTCTTCTCTTTTGGTTTTCTAACTCCAGGTCTTTGCACATTTCATTATAGCAGGCTTTGCCTGCTTGAGCTGCTCTTTGAAATTTTCTGTTCAGCTCTTTTATCTTGTCATTTCTTCCATTTGCTTTAGCTACTCTGCACTCAAGGGCAAGTTTCAGAATCTCTTCTGTCATCCATTTTGGTCTATTATTCTTTTCTCATCTTTTTAGTGACCTCTTGCTTTCTTCATAGATGATGTTCTTGATGTCATCCCACAAGTTTTCTGGTTTTCGGTCATTGGTGTTCAATGCTTCGAATCTATTCTTTAGATGGTCTCTAAATTTAAAAGGGATATATTCAAGATCATATTTTGGCTCTTGTGGACTTGTTTTAATTGTCTTTAACTTCAAGTTGAACTTGCATATGAGCAGTTGATGGTCTATTCCACAATGAGCTCCTGGCCTGGTTTTGGCTGAAGATATTGAGCTTTTCCATTGCCTTTTATCACAGATGTAGTCAATCTGATTCCTATGTATTCCATCTGGTAAAGTCCACATTTATAGCTGCCATTTGTGTTACTAAAAAAAGCTATTTGCAATGAATAAGTCATTGGTCTTGCAAAATTCTATCATGTGATTTCCACCATCATTTCTGTCACCAAGGCCAAATATTCCAACTACCAGTGATTCCTCTTTTTCCAACTTTTGCATTCCAGTCACCAGTGATAATTAACACATCCTCATTACATATTCAGTCAATTTCAGACTGCAGAAGCAGTCTCTTCAATTTCCTCATCTTTGGCTTTGGTAGTTGGTGCATAAATTAGAATAACAGTCGTATTAACTGGTATTCCTTGTACGCGTATGGATATTATCCTATCACTGACAGCACTGTACTTCAGGACAGATCTTGAAACATCCTTTGTGATGATGAATGCCATGCCATTCCTCTTCAAATTGTCATTCCTGGCATAGTAGACCACATGGTGGTCTGATTCAAAATGGCCAAAACCAGTCCATTTCAGCTCACTAATGCCTGGGATATCAATCTTTATGTGCTCCATTTCATTTTTGACAACTTCCAATTTTCCTGGATTCATGCTTCGTACATTCTATGTCCCGATTATTAATGGATGTTTGCATCTGTTTCTCCTCATTTTGAGTCATGCCACTTCAGCAAATGGAGGTCCTGAGAGCTTTACCTTATCTATATCATTAAAGCTGGTTCTATTCTGATGATGCAGCTCTTTCCTGGTCCTATTTTGAGAGCCTTCCAACCTAAGTGGCTTATCGTCCTGTACTGTATTGGACAATGTTTCTCTATTCATAATGTTTTCTATTCATAAAGTTGCACAGTAATGTATCAGACAGTGTTTTTTTGCTTTTCATAAGGTTTTCCCTGGCCAATTCTTTGAGAAGTGGATGGCCTCTTCCTTCTTCCTAGTCTGTCTCAGTCTGTAAGCTGTTAAAACCTGTGCACCATGTGCAACCCTGCTGGGATTGAACACCGGTGGCATAGCCTCAAGCTCACAGCAACATGCTACCACAGTAGGACAAACTGACAGACAAGTTTGCCTCCCTTAGCTGTTCGAAACCTCTCCACCCTCCCTTTACATAGATCCCTGCCTCTTTCCTGATGCTTGGGAGGGGTGTGGCCTGAGTCCTCAGCCTTACCTGGATCCCTGCTTCTGCTTCCTCCAGGACCTGGGATACTTATATTCAAATCCCAACATCAGTATTTGCTAGCCGGGTGTCTTTCCTTAAGTAAATTGCAACCAGATAGTCAGTTCCTTTGTCTATAAAATGAAGTCATTATTATCCATCCAGTGCACAAGGTTGTTATGTGAATCAAAGTAAGATAATGCACAGGGGAGCAATCACTAAAGATATCTATATAATATAATAACTTGTCTCTCTTCTTTCCCTTAGAATCCCGATCTATAAAGTACACGCAAGAGGAAAAAGTGGATTGCCCAATTCTGACACTGATATGACACCTGGGAGTGGTGAAATGCCAACACCAGGGCCTTTATCACATACCTATGGCTGCTGTAACAAATGACCACAATCTTGGTGGTATAAAATACAGAAATTTATTCTCTCATGATTCTGGAGGACAGAAGTCCAAAATCAGTATCACTGAGCCGAAATCAAGGTGCTGACAAAGCTGTACTTCCCTCTGGAGCATCTAGGGGAGAATCTGTTCCTGACTTCTCCCAGGTTCTGGTGGCTGCCAGCATTCCTTGGCTTGTGGCCACATCCCTTCAATCTTCAAGGTCAGCATTTTCAAATCTCTCTCTGTACTTTTTTCACATGACCTTCTCTTCTATGTGTATATGAAATCTCCCTCTGCTTCCCTCTTATAAGGATACATATGAATGCACTTAGGGCCCACCCAGAAAATCCATGATAATTTCCCCATCTCAAACTCTTTAATCACATCTGCAAAGATTTTGTCATGTAAGGTAATATTCACAGGTTCCAGGGATTAGGGGCTGGTATCTTCTGGGGGGTACTTTTCATCCTACTACGAATACAAAACACAAATATATCAGGAAAAATTCTAATCAAACAACATTTTAAAAATTCAAATAGACCCTTGAAGTGGAAACAATAGTAAACTTTTGACTTAATTTACATTAGAGCATCAATGAATGATATCAGTCTTCCTGACAGTACCAAGTCATTAAATAGATATTAATTTTTTTAAGGAAAAAAAGAGATATATATAGAGAGAGAAATGGGAGCCTATGAAAGTTCATGTGAGCCATGAACAAGGCAGAAGAGAAGCATCCACACCTCAGAAAAGGGGTCAGAAGAAGAAGAAAAAATGTCTCTCTCATTTCCCACCTTAGATAAGAGCCATCCCTATGTCAGCCCCAAAGGAAAGGAGAAACTCTGTCTACCAAATGTCATTCCACAAGTTCATTCATTCACTCTGTCAACAAATGCTTATCAAGGACATACTACAGATGCTGTCTAGGACACTGGGGACAGAGCAACAAACCAAATAGATAAAAATGCTTTCTCTCATGCAGCCCACATCCCAGTGAGAGTTAAATCAATTCAATACAGCCATTGTTTATAGATAGCCTACTATATGCCAGCCACCACCTGCTAGTCAGTCTGTCATACTGTGGTGGCTTGCACATTGCTATGATGTTGGAAACTATGCCACCGGTGTTCCAAATACCATCAGGGTCATTCATGTGGACTGGTTTCAGCAGAGCTTACAGACCAAGAGAGACTAGGAAGAAAAACCTACCTACATACTTCTGAAAATTCATCAGTGAAAACCCTATGGATCACAACAGAATTCTGTCCAATATAGCGCTGAAAGATGAGGACTCTAGATTATAAGGCACTCAAAATACACAGTGGTTGCAACAATGGACTCAATTATAACAACGATCATGAAGATGGCACAGGACTGGCCAACATTTCATTCTGCTTTACATATGGTTGCCATGAGTCAGAGCCAACTCACCAGCAAATAAAAACAACTATGTGCCAGATACTTTAGAGAACAGGATAAAATTAATCCATTTTTGTACTGAACTCTCTTGGCAAAAGTAACTTGATGATATTTTCAAGCAAGTGGCCCATATCTTTTGAGGTGAAGCCTCCAAATTACCTGTCCTGCTGAAGGTCAATGTCAAAGCCTGGAGCACTTAGGGAAGCTACCCTCTTGGGGGGAAGGAGGGGCGCATTTCTTAAGATATGGTATAGTAGCTGGAGTTGCGATTCTCCACACCTTCCTTACCTTTCTAGGACTCCCTCAGAGTCCCTGTCGACCTCACATAACAGATTCTGAAAGCTCCTCCTGTCTATCTGATTACATACTCCATGCTTCCCACGGGACGGTTGCATGATTAAGTGGCATTTAATCTTCTCTGCCAGGTGATGTCCAGCTCAGCAGCATCACGGCATAGAGTGGGCACCCTGGCGGCCGGAGGGGGAGCGATTGTGAGGGAAACAGGACTGGTCTGTAGGAGCAGAAGAAAAGTGGGGAAGGCGGCTCCTTTTCATTCTGCGTGTGAGCTTCTCTGGGTCCCATAAATTCCTCTGCCCTGTATATTTCACTCAGCTGTCTAAATGAGGTTTGCTCATATAGCCACCACTGTGCAGAATCAATCATGCCCTTCTGCACAGAATGTTAATTGCGTGCCTCTCAACAAAAAAAATTGGAACACACTGCAAAGGCCTTAGGAAAAAAAAATTCAAAACCATTTTTTTGAATTTACAATACTTTTTAAATTGCCATGTGAAGTAAACAGTCACAAACCCAAGAATGATCCAGCTGCAATCCAGGTGCCTTTTTCAAGGCTGGGGAGAAAAATATTAAGAAACCTCTTCACACTTCCATCAATTGTTCCACACAACACTTTCAGAGCCAGCTGCTGAGCCGCCTGAATAAAGAAGCCCTAAGCATTCCCAATAACTAATGTCCTGGGTTAACTTCACACAAAACAGCCCATTTGAATTAACCTGGTTTGCAAATCCCTACGTGTTTCTGGCAAGGGTGACTCAAATCGGAGGTTGGAGAGGAAAACAACTAACAAAGAGTCTCCTCCTCCTTCTCCTCCTCCTCCTCCTCCCCTTCCTCACTCAGAATTGGTAAATACATGAGGTTGGTTATTACAAAAGTAAAATTAAATAGGTGAGTGACAACTGAAAAGTCTTCAAGTCACCATCTAAGTGTACAGACTCACTAACTTTATGTCTGTCTCAGGAAATCTTGTTTTTTTATTCTATAGAGGTTACATTACTAAAGAGGGCAAAGATGCTTCAAAAATACACGTACATGCGTGCACACACAGGCACCTCTTTGTAGGGAGGGCAAAGAGCTAATTCCACACCCAGAGTCTTCAAGGATCCCATTGTTTCCTAAAGGATCAGATGGACACAGTGACAACCAGAATGCCTTCCACCACCAATTTTGGGAACATGTGAAAAATATGGTATATGCTGCTTGCTGGTATGTGGTCCGAGATGACTCATAAATCTTCCTTTATCTCCTTTGTGGTGTTAGCAGAAAAGGATGAGTTGCTTTTTTCCATCTCATTCTCCCGTCTATCTGTCTGTTAGCCGTGCCCTTGAGCAAAGATTACTGATGCCCTGCCTTTGATATATGACACATCACCCACAGCAGCTTTTCATCAAGTGAATTAACCTGGAAAAATGCAAACCCACCTGCCAGTTGCATCCAAACTTTGCACAATTCCTTTGTGCACTTCCTCTCTAACGTGTATCACACAAGCTAGCAGCAAGGACAAGCTAAAGAAATATGGAAATATGGAAAATTAAGAGAATCTAAACTAAGGGCTCTGTGAAATAACTCACAGCTTTCACAGAATAGGCTGCTTCTGCATAGAGACTTTCAAAAAGGGTTTAAATAAAAACCCAGCTCAGCCACAGTTTGGAATGCTTTGTACCTGAGATGGAAAATGCTATTTTCCCCCAGTCATTTACTCTGTGTGGCTGGAATAATGACAAGAGCCTTGGCAGCCACTGAAGACATGGTTACAGAAACTATTTGGTGATTTCCAATCAATAATCTAGATAAGTTGGGGAGGAACCTAGGGCAGGAAGGAGTGGGCCGACAGGAGAGAGGGAGAAAGTAAGAAGCAAAGACAGGGAAGAGGGACAATTAAAGAAAGGAAGGGATAATAAGCATGAAATGAATCTAGAGTCTTCTGGTAGCTCCTCCCACAACCGGAGTTTGAGGCAACCAGATTGACTGATGAGCAGTTCCTGGAACCTCCTGCTGTGCAGTAAATTACTTTATATGGCCCATCCAGCCATAGTCTTTCATTTTGTGATGTACTGTAAATCCTAGCCTCTATGCTAGTGGTTATGGTCCCATTTTGGAATGAGTTGCCCATTATGTTACTGAGGCAGAATAAGGGTGGGATGTATCTTGAACTAAGGGTCACTGCTCTTAGTTTCCTTGATAATATGGTCTGTATCCAATATATATGAATGTTCTGGCAAATTTCTTCCTCCTGCTCTGGATCCTGCATCTGGTTCATCATTATCTGACCTCCAGTTATTGGGACTTGAACCAGCAGGCTATATATCATCTGACCTGATTCAACAGCTTCTGTACCTTTGTGAGCCAATAGCCTGTCATCTGACCTACCAATTTGGGTTCATCAACCCCTCACACAAGTGAGGAGAACTGTCCAAACTGATGGCTAACCAATGGATTTGGGATTCGCCAGCGTCCACAACCACATGAGCCATTTTCTGAGAGGTTCATGAGTACTGTGAGACATTGCAGCAAATTACAGAACCTTATGACAGGAGGGAGAGTATTGAGGTAAGGCAGAGTAGTTGATATTAGAGATGATGGGGTGGTACCGCAGTTAGGAAAAGTTAGACATCTGGGATATCTTTAACCTCTGCCTTATAGAGACCAGACTTGTGCTGATCCTTCTAAAAGAAATTATTTGTACACCTCCTAATAAAAAAAGATACCAAGTTTGATATATCCAACCACCTCTTAGTCGAAACATACAGGCCTATACAGTGAACAGTAACATTAGAGAGGAACAATCGACCACATGAGACCAAAAGGACAGCATTTTCCCAAAAATAAAGCTGAGAAGGCAGGAAAGGTTGAACCGAAATAAAGAACCCAGGGAGGAAATTACATTGTGGGGACTGTAACCAATGTCATGAAACAAAATGTATATAAATTGTTGAATGGAAAACTAACTTGCTATCTAAATTTTCACCCAAACCACAACAAAAAGTTCAGAAACAGCAACAAAACAAAATGGTTAAACAGAAGGCATCTCAGAAAGTATGTTACCACCCAGGCATCATTCAGCTAGAGAAAATTGAGGTTCAGAGAGAGTTCACGATCCATCCAAGATCATTTAGCTAAGCAAGGTGGGGGCAGGTCTAGAAACAAAATTTCCCAATTCTAGAACTCTATCCAAAACAACAAGTGTCCCTGTGTAGCACAAATGGTTAAGCACTCAACTACTAACCAAAATGTTGGCAGTCTAAACTCACCCACATACTCTTCAGAAGAAAAGCCCGGGCAATATGGGTCTATAAAAGTTCACAGCCTTGTAAATTCTATGGAGTGCAGTTCAACTCTGCATACACTGGGTCTCCATGAGTCAGAATCAACCCAGTGGCAACAGGTTTGAGGGGTTTTTTTGTTTTATTTTATTTTTTTTAATCCTTCAATCTAATACTACACCCTATCTCCCAATCTAGTTTAGAATAAGAAAAAACATACACTGACTTGAAATTGTATAAAACTCATTGCACCAGGAAGCAAATAAAAAAGATTTCTAAGCTAGAAAAAAGCTAGACTTTGGATCTCTTGTTTACCCAAGTAGTAAAGTGTTTCCCTAACTATCATCCTTGATTCTGATAATAAAGTAGTTATTCTTCTCAAGGTGACGTGTCTACTGTGTGTGACTCCTTTGAAGGCTTATGATGAGAGAAATCTTCCTGTAATATATTTTTTAAAATAACTAAAATCCAAAAACCTAAACCATCAATCATAATTTCTTGCCCATACTTTAATTTTAAGGGAAAGTTGCAAAGACTAGTTTTCTTAGAGGGTTTTATCAAAAATACTTCTTTAGAAAAGTCCTGGGCTAAGTGTACATGAAGTCCAATCTTCTACAACTACATTTATATTTCTGACCAATATCAACTGATTTTCTGAACTAGCTCTGAAATCTTTCACTGTCAAAGAAAGATTAAATTTTATTATACACTATACTTCCTAAGGAAACAAAGGACATTAGTGAATTTTATAAAGACTTTTCAAAAATAAAAGTTGAAATGAAAGTGGTGTCTTATAGCCATCAGTTAGTTAGAAAATTAAATTATCCAAGACACATTGTTCCCTGAGCATTCTGGCCAATTTGAAAATAGAAATGAGAAAGGATAATGTATGCATACCCAATGACTGATTAAAATAAAATAGGTCTCAATTCCCTCCAGGAGTTAGTTTCTTTCCTGGTAGGAATAAATGAAGCTTCCCTTCCTTCTGCTCACACTACAATTGTCCACAAAATGGTGCCCCAATAATAAGGAGAATGATATAAAGTGGTATAAAGGGCAGATTATAATGCAGTTTCTGATTAAAACTACTTATGGTTAGGAAGAGATACAGATACAGACATAAAGATATATATATATATATATATATATATATATATACACACACACACACACACACACACACATATATATATGTATATGCACACACACACATAATTTGCTGTCTAAACCAAAAAAACCAAACTCACTGTCATCCATTCAGATCCAACTCATAGTGACCCCTCCTTGGGTTTCCGAGGCAGTATCACTACGGAAGTAAATTGCCCAACCTTCCTTCCGAGGAGTGGCTGATGGGTTTGAACCACCAGCCTTCTGGTTAGCAGTCAAATGCCTTAGGCACTATGCCACCAGAGCTCCCAAATTGCTGTCTAGTCAACCTCAATTCATGGCAACTTCATGTATGTCATAGTACAACTGTGCTTCATAGGGTTTTCAATGGCTGATTTTTCAGAAGTAGATCACCAATCTTTTTTCTCTGAGGTACATATGAGTGGACTCAAATGTCCAACATTTCAGTTAGAAGCCAAGTACATTAACCATTTATACTACTCTGGTATTCCAAGACCATACAGAGTTACCAATAAAGTAACAATAAATAACATTCATTGAAAGCTTAGTGTGAGTCAGATATTCTAAAATTTTTACCTGCATTTTATCATTGAATGTCTCTAAGAATTATATAAGGTAGATAACATCTTATTGACCCCATTTTACATATAAAGTAACCATGGTTCAAAGAAGTTATGTTCCTTGCCCAAGGATATGCAGCTAGTAAGTGGTGGAACCAAAATTTAAACCCAGAAGATCCATCTCCAAAGCCATCACATTTTACAAAATAAATGTTGCCCAGGTTTCTTGTGTGAACACCCTTTTTAAGTGCCTGGGCAGTGTACGTTTGCATTTACAGGGAAAGTAAAGCATGCTTCTAAAACCTGTCCCAGTATGAAAGAATACCAACTCTAAGCCTCCATATTGCTACTGTGCTTTACTGCCTTCCTTTGCTTGGGAGCCAAAACCTTGAGATCCTTTAAGATTATGCAAAAAGACTCAGGGAAATAATTTATATCTTTTTTTAGGCTACTTGTCTCCCAAAACACCTTTTTTTCATAAGTTCCTCATCCAATTTTTAAAAATTATTTGAACATTTCTGAAAAAATGGGGTGTTCCATGTGGACAAGAACCATAATTACCTTGTGTATCCTTGGATCCTAGAGCCTAGAACAGTAAGATTTCACATTGAACTCTCAATTCTTCTTTTTTAATGCATGAATGAATCAAATCAAATTTTAGTTCTCTGGGAGGCGGAGCAGGATAGCACAAATGTATGGAATCCCTCCTCACCACCAAGCCCACAGTATGACTCAAGTCAGTACAACTTTGGCATTCTCTGATTTTTCTCTATCAAAAACACATATGCAAGCACATGTACATCTTAATGCCAAAGAATGTCAAAAGAGTCCAAAGACAAACATCAAAAGGGTTGAAATCAGTAAGGGATTAGCTATTTCACTGATGGATCTGAGGTCTTTATCTGCTACCCTCCTTATTCTATATCCACCCTGTCAGTAGTAAGGGGGGAGAAAATCAGAAAATATTCCTTTAAACTTCATCCTTGCTGAGCTTTTTCTTTTAAAATATGGAAACGAGGGCAGAGGAGGGTGGTGGTGGTGATGGAAAGCTTCGCTTCTACCACTATTCGAATATCAATACCTCTTTTAGTTCATTAATTCATCAAGAATGTATTTTTCAACACATTAAATTCAATTTCAAAAAAGAATAAGCTGACACAGTCAAATACACATGACCAAAATCCATAGTGGGCTTCCCCAGCTGCCCTTTCCAGCCACTTTCAATCCCATCTTGGGGGTCCAGCATCCATTACACCAGCTAATTGGCAGGCCTGACTTAGGAAAGGGAAACTCCTGCCTGTCGTCTGGGCTTTTCATTACTTAAGTGCAGTCTGACTTGAACTATATTAATGGGGCTCCAAATTTTAACTATTGATGGCTTTCAATAGGAATTTACATTTCTGTCCTCCCAGGGCTCACAAATCACTCAGTTCTCACCTGTGGTGAAGATAGCCACAAGAGGGAATTGGTTTCAAAGGCAGAAGCCATTATAATATATGCATTATACCTTCCTATGAGCAAATACCCATAATTGTCTTTTCTCTCTTTTTCTACATTAAATTTTCAACTCTTTACTACATCTTTTAATGAAAGCAGTGACTGAAAAATATAAACATGGATACATAATTCCCAATGAATTTGTCTAAGAGTAACTTGTAAAAACTGGATTAATGGTACAAAGCATGTACTTTATAAAAATAGCCTGTAGAAAAAAGCATTAAGCAATTACAACTCTAGCTCTGAAGGCTCCAATATTATAGGGTAATATTTCCTTAATGTTAGACTTCATTAACCCTAAGATAATCTCTCATAAATTTTGCTGATTTTTAAGGAGAAAAAAATAAATTATGTTTATTAAACTACTGAATATGTTTATGAAAACAAGACATAATCTACTGCCATAAACATCTTGTCTTTATCTGAATGATCAAGGAGCTCATAAATAAAATATCACATAACAAAGTGAGTGTTAAAATTCATTACTGTAATAGCTATGTTCATGATCTATTTCATTAACACTCCTCCTCTCCTTGGATAAATGGGCTTCTTGGCCTACGAGAGGAAAGCCATTTACAAGACAAAATACTAAGACGCTTTTTCTCATTTTCCCTTATCTCTTCTATTCCTAACTTTCTAAATTAATTCTTCTCTTAAATCTTATTGTTCCTTCCAGTGTAACTCACAGCACATTAGAGAGAGTAGAGAGAAATAGAAGCAAAGAAATCGGTCTATAGAGTATAAGTTAATTAGGGATCTAAGTGAGTGGTGATGAAATTTGATGACACGGAGCCCCAAAGTGAATTTAGAAGCTTATCTTCTTAAAATATTTGAGAATAAAATACAAATAGTAGAACTCTAAGAAATATTCAGTATATCAAGCAATCTATATAAGCTTAATAACTAAACTCCACTGCCTGTTTAACTATATATTGTAGCACCACTGATTATATCCACATACAGAATTTGCTAACCTTTATTTTCAATGATTTTGTGGGTAATTTTATTTTTATAGATGTGTGTATACAAAAATATTCAGAAAGAAAGGTGAGTGCTTTTCTATGGGTTACCAAAAATGGAAAAATGGATATATATATATGGGAATCTAAACTTCAGGAGTAAATGTTCCAGGTCAAATCACCAAGTGAACTTCTTAACTAAGAAAGTAAAGGTGAATCAACAATGGTTATAGATCCTACCTGACAATTTGTTTAATCTTAATTCAAGAGAGTCCTAGGATCTAGCATCCTCTACACAGATAATAACCAGAGGATACTGTTTATGATAATAGCCCGAAATTAAAACAGAATTTTACAACCACTGAGCTGAAAGAAGGCAAAAATCCCCACATGAATATTAAATAGTATAAATAAAAAAGAATCCACTTGGTTTTATTCCAAACTACATACCAATTTATCTACCACTGATTCAGTGTCAACACAGTATTCACAACATTTTACATGTATGTAGGTAATAAAAGTAATGACTAAATTCAACAAGCCTTTATGCAATACTTTCCTTACCCCTCCAGCGGGACACTACAGGGCAGACAACGATGAGAACAACACAGCTTCTGCCCTCAAGAAACCTACATCTGATAGAAACAATCCGGTATTGTTATTACCATGAGACAAAAAAAGTTGCCATCAAGTTGACTCCAAATAATGATAAGCCCATGTGCATGAGAGTAGAACTGTGCTCCAAAGGAATTTCAACGGCTGATTTTTTGAAAATAGATTACCAATGCTTTCTTCCAAGGTGCCTCTGGGTAGACTTGAACTGCCAACCTTTCACTTAGCAACCAAGCACATTAAATATTTGCACCACCTATATGAGAAAGACTGTGATAAAGTGCTCCAGGGCACACAGCTAAGGGATTATATAATATTGAGCAAGTGCTCCAACTTTAGGAAACAGATGACATTTGAGCTGGGTCTTCAAGAGAAGAGTGGATTTTGATCGTCTGGGAAGGTATTCCAGGTAGAAAGATTCTCATGGGCTATCGTGCTCACAGGTAGCAAAAGACTGGGCATAAGAACTCAGCTTCCAACTACTCAAACAAGATAGAGCACTGAATTGCTCCCCCACCATCACCCAAAAAGAACTAACAAATCAATCCTGGAGAAGTGCAGCCAGAATGCTCCTTGGAAGCGAGAATGGCCAGACTTCATTTGACCTACTTTGGTCATGCTGTCAGAAGGGACCATTCCCTGAAGAAGGATATCATGCTTGGCAAAGTGGAGGGTTAACAAAAAAAGGGGAAGGCCCTCAACAAGATGGATCAACACAGTGGCTGCAATGATGGACTCAGGTACAGCAAGGATTGTGAGGATGGCACAGGATCAGGTAGTGTTTCATTCTCTGTTGCACATAGGGTCGCCATGAGATGGAACCAACTTGATGGCACATAACAACCTCACCCCAAAGACACTGAGAGCACCAACTCATAAGAGTAGCAGGCTCCAAGAGTGGCACTCTTGGCATCTCACACCATTTCTCTTAAGTGATGGCATGCAGTTCAAAAATACTTCTTCCCTGGTTCCCATCCCACACAAGGGCTTAATGAGAAAATTATCTTCAAAAGAGAAATCCACAAACTTAGGTCTGAGTGAAGTACCCTGCTTTACACAATAAAAATAAGGACAATTACTGAGCATTTACTATGTCTCAAGCACTGGAGCAAGGATTGTACATATATTAATTCCTTTAACCCTCAGTTCTATTATTACCCCAATTGTACACAGGGAATAACTGAGGTAAAAAAGCGTATGTTGCTTGCTTAAGGTCACAGAACTAATAAGCAACAAGGGTAGAAAATAAATGCAAGTGATCTGCCACCTGAACATCCACTCCTAGCAATCACACGTGGCAGAGATTGCAGAGTACTTAACAAAATCTATTATTACCTCTACCTCCGGGTCACACACAGCTAGGCAACATTTCCCAGCCTCCCTTCAGTAAAGCATGACCATGTGACGGAGTCCTAGCCAATAGAAAGTGGAAATTGATATAATACCATCCCCAAACCCAGCCTATCAAAACCTCCTGCAAAATGTTCCACATCTCTCCTTCCCTACACGTTCAGAAGTCTAAGGCCCTCGGGATTGGGGAAGGAAGACTGGAAGGATGTAGGAATGGAGTAGAAGGTATAGTCTTGGTCCTTGAGTCACTACATGGAGAAGAGCTTCCCTCCACCCCCAATGTCAGTTGGATTTTATGCGCATGAGAAGTATATGTTGAGCCCCTAGAAGTTAGGTTGTAGCAGTTACCTTATTCTGATTACTACATGGAACAAAGTACTTCTTGAATCATTTCTCTGACCTCATTCCCTAAATGACTAAGAAAGTGGTTTCAGAGTATTTGCCAGGAATGTGGCATTCCAACAAAGTAGTGAAGAAAATGGGCTTTAGAGTCAGTCAAAACAAGACACTGAACCAAAGTTTTCAAGCTGTGGGACCTTGGGCAAGTTATTGAACATTTCTGTGTCTAAGTCCCAGAGGTAATAGCTATCCTAAGAACTGTCATGAAGATTAAGGAAAAGCATTTATGTAAAGGGTTTAAAACAGTGGTGGGCGAATAGAAAGCATCCAAAAATACTATCTTCATTATTATTGTTAATTGAGACTTTTGAGAGGTGAATACCTGTATCAGTTAGGATTTTGTTCACCTGCATGGTGGGGGATGTTGAGGAGGGACTACTAAAATATCAATAGCTGAAACAACACTTAGGAGCTCTGGTGGCGTAGTGCCTAAGGCATTTGACTGCTAGCCAGAAGGCTGGTAGTTCAAACCCACCAGCCACTCCTCAGAAGGAAGACTGAGCAATCTACTTCCATAGAGATGATGCCTTGGAACCCCCAGGTGGGTCACTATTAGTAGAATCAACTTGATGGCAGTGAGTTCAGTTTTTGGTTAAACAACAGTTTATTTCTCTGTACATAATAAGGAGTCCAAAGGACAGGTTTTCCAAGGCTACCATGGTGGTTCCAAGAAGTCATAGGGACTGGCTCCTTCTAACACTATGCTCTGCCAACTGCAACATGTGGTCCTAGTCCTCACGGTCTAATATGGATGTTGGAGTTCCATTCATCACATCCAGGTCCACGCAACAGAATGGGAGGAAGATAAAAAAGGAACTCTCTCTCTTTTTTCAAGAAGACTTTCTGGAAGTCCCACAAAATACTTCCACCTAGCCAAATACCTAGTTCCTAACTGCAAAAGGAGGAGGTAGCAATTTGTGCAGCTAAAAATAAGAATTTTATCAATAAAATAACAGGATATAATACATATGGAAAGCAGCTGGAAATTTTTGCCCACAGCCCAGGGGTCAGTAAAAGAAAGCACTCTCCAATCCCCAGCCAAAGCTCTGGTAAAAGTTAATGAAAAAATGCCAATGGGTGGTAGATACCCAACACATATCACTGCAGCTTCTACTCCTGCCTCCCTACAATCCATTCTCCACACACCAGCCATAGTGATATGTTAAAAATGAAAGCTATATCCCCACTTAAAACCCTCCAAATGCATCCCACTGCAAATCGAGTTAAAGAGTATGAATTGTATCTGTAGCATAAGGTCCCACCTGGTCTGATCTGTTGCGTACCATGGCCGCCTACTCCCCAAAGCAAAGCCTTGCTGGCTTTTGTTGCTGCTGTGGTTACACCACAAACACTCCAAGCTTGCACCTGTTTGCAGTCTTTGCATGGTTTGTTCTCTATACTTGACTCTCCCCTCTCCCTGATCTTCCATGGATAGGCTCCCTCTTGTCAGTCAGATCTCAGCTTAAACACCATCTTCTCAGAGAGCCTTCCTTGATCACCTAGTCATACCACCATATCACCCTGCTTTGATTCTCTACATAGCATTTATCACTATTGACATTTTTTCTGGCTTATATCTTTGTTTCTTTCCTCCTTAGAATGCACGATCCCAATAATATAATGTCTGTCTTGTTCACTGTTTAAAATCTCCCCGCAGCTCTATCCATTGGGCAATCCTATGCTGGAATTACTAATACATGCAAGTAGATATTCATTCATCTAAAAAATATTTACTGACCACCTTCTATGTGCCAGACACAATGATTTGGTAACACAATACTGCCCCAACTAAAGCCCATTTTTACTATATAAGCTGACCATATCCACATTAACGATTCTGCTTCAAGGTGTGAATTTCATTATATATTTATTTCTTCTGAGACCAGGAGCACACACGAATGATGTTCACATGGAGTCCAGCATCTGTATTAATAGTAGATAAGAGGAGGGAGAGGTAGTCATTTTTATGGCATCCAAAGAACCCCAAAGTGAACACCAGCCAGAGCTTAAATTCAAAGTGTCCACGAGGTCAAAAACAGATGCTTGCCTTGAACACAATGCACTGTATATATATGGAGATACATAAAGACTATATATATGTGAAAATATATAATATAATATATAAAATCTTTATTTTTTAGAGGACAGATTCATACCCATAGATACTCAAAAATATTTTCTGTAGAAAATCTATAGAGCTCAACTGTACAAAAAGTTATCTAGCAACAGTCAATGGCTCCCATGGACTCTGGGTGGATGTGAAAATGTAGCATGAGTATGCAGAAGATACACAAAAGAGTTGGCCAAGATAAATATGGATGGGGGAAAAAGAGACAGAGGAAGGAAGACAGAGAGAGAGAGAGAAAGAGAGACAGAAAGGGACAGAGAGACACAAGGAGAGAGAGAAAAAAGAACAAAAACACAAGCACAGCAGATGAAAGAAATAGGAGAAAAAGGAGAAAGAAGGAAAACAATTTTTTTAAAAAAAAGAACAGCTATTAAAAATGCTGAGTTAAAAATGTTTCAGATGGCCTCTGACATCTAATAAGTCATCTGTCTTTCTCAATACAGAAAAGTCATTACTTACTAGTGAACTAATACCAGGAACTGTGACAAGTAAAAACAACAAAGCCCATAAAAATATAAAAAGTTCACCTCTTGCAGTTAGGTGAAAAAAAAAGAATGTATTCAATTTTTCAGATGAAAAACATTTGAACTGACTGAATTTATTGTAATACAACTTGTATTATATGTTGGGAAAATGAAAAGGGGAAAAATATCCACTGTTCACCACGTCTTCAACTTTTCCTTGCAAAACAGAATACATTTTTTTTGAGAGTATGAAATCATCATGTTGTTGTTGTTGTTATTTGCCATCGAGTCGGGCCTGACTCATAGCGACCCCTCCTTGGGTTTCCAAGGCAGTATCACTACGGAAGTAGGATTGCCCAACCTTCCTTCCGAGGAGTGGCTGGTGGGTTTGAACCACCAACCTTCTGGTTAGCAGTCAAGTGCTTTAGCCACTATGCTACCAGAGCTCCTATGAAATCATCATAGAAACTATAAATATCAACACAGCATACTGGTATAGGCCATCAATTTTCATAACAGAGGCATGAATTAATAGCACCATCTGTCCTGGCACAAGGACCCCTATATAACCAGCTGTTATCTGTCTCCTCAAAGGGCATCACCTAGGCCTGAAATGCAGCACGAAGAATGCAGGTCAGATAAAGGAAGAACTTGAGAGGCATAAGCAGAGGGATAAAATCCATGCAAAATGGCAGCACAAAAGGTCATCAGGGCAAGGAAAGCTTTGCCTTCTCCATAGTCATAAACATCATTGCTAGTCCAGGACTTTTCTTCATTTCTCTCTCCATTCCCACAACCAATTGGGAATCAGCATACAATGACACAATCTTAGAAATACAGCCTGTGAAGATCCGGCAAGATGGCGGACTAGGCAGAAAGACTGCACAGACCCTCTTCAACAAAGAAAAGGGAAATCAATTAACACAGACACAGAAGATAATCCTG
>NW_006922339.1:769155-788940 GCF_000298275.1 Orycteropus afer afer
CTTCCAGTACAATGTTGAATAGAAGTGGTGATAGCGGGCATCCTTGTCTAGTTCCTGTTCTCAAGAGGAATGGTTTCAGTCCTTCTCACCATTCTTATTCAACATTCTGCTGGAAGTCCTAGCTGATGAATTAGAAAAGAAAAGGAAATAAAAGGCACACAGACTAGGAATGAAGGAATAAAACTATCTGTTGTTCACAGAATATATCACTGTCTATATAAAAAAAGCTCAAAGAATCAACAAAAAAAAATTCCTGAAACTTAAGTGATAAGGAGCTCAGATGGCATAGTGCCTAAGGCATTTGACTGCTAACCAGAAGGCCGGTGGTTTAAACCCACCAGCCATTCCTCGGAAGGAAGACTGGGCAATCTACTTCTATAGAGATACAGCCTCAGAAACCCAAGAGGGGTCACTGTGAGTTGCAGCCAACCTCAACAAAAAAAATTCCTGAAACTAATAAGTGATTATAGTGAGGTTGCACAATACAAGGTGAATATGCAAAAGTTATTGCTTTACTAAATACCAATAATGAACAACTGAATTTGAAATTAAATAAACACCATTTATATTATCACCAAAAATAATTAAATACTTAGGTATAAATCTAACAAAATATGTACAAGACCAATATAAGAAAATCTGTAAAACAATGATTAAAAAATGCAAAGAAATCTAAATAAATATAGATGCATTTTATCTTCGTGGATGCTGTTATTAGGTGCCACCAAGTTGGCAAATTGGCTCTGACTCCTAGTGACTGCATGTACAACAGAATGAAATGCTATCCACTTGTGCACCACCCCCACAATTATTGCTGTGTCAAAGCCCACTGTTGCAGCCACTATGCCAATCCATCTCTTTGAGGTTATTTCTCATTTTTGCTGACCCTCTACTTTATCAGCATGATGTCCTTCTTCAGGGACTGGTCCCTCCTGATAGCACATCCAAAGTAAGTGAGACAAAGTCTCACCATCCTCCTCCAAAGAAGCATTCTGACTGTACTGCTTCTAAGATAAATTTGTTCATTGTTCTGGCAGTCCACAGTGTGTCCAGTATTCTTCACCAATACCATAACTCAAAGACAACAATTCTTCTTCTGTCTTCCGTATTCATTGTCCATCTTTTATATGTAAATGAGGTGATTAAAAATACCACGGCTTGGGTCAGGTGCACCTTAGTTCTCAAAATGACATCACTGTTCTTTAACACTTTAAAGAGGTCTTTTGCTGCAGATTTGCCCAATGCAATACACGGTTTGATTTCTAGACTCCTGCTTCCATAGGTGTTGACTGTGGATGAAATGAATTCCCTAAAACTACAATCTTTTCTCCATTTGTCATGATGTTGTTTATTGGATGGTGTTTAAGGATTTTTATTTTCTTTATGTTGAGGTGTAATCTACACTGAAGGTTGCAGTCTTTGATCTTCATGAGAAATGCTTTATGTCCTCTTCACTTTCAGCAATCAGGGTCTGTTATCAGCATATTACAGGCTGTTAATTAGTGGAATGAACTAAGCATGAATCAAGTAAAATTAGAAATTGTTAAAAGTGGAATGAAACACTTGAAGATAGATATCCTAGGCATTAGTGAGCTGAAATGGACTGGTATCAGCCATTTTGAATTGGAAAATCATATGGTCTACCATGCCAGGAAAAGACAAATTTAAGATGAATACCATCACATTTATCACTGAAAAGAACATTTCAAAATCTCTCCTGAAATACAATAGTGTCATTGATAGGATAATATACACCTACAAGGACAACCAGTTATACAACCATTATTCAAATTTACACACCAACTACTAATGCCAAAGATGAAGAAATTTAAGATTTTTACCAACTTCTGCATCTGAAATTGATAAAACATACAATTAAGATGCATTGACAACTACCGGTGATCAGAATGTGAAAGTTGGAAACAAACAAGTTGGGCAACATGGCCTTGGTGGTAGAAATAACACGATAGGATTTTGCAATCCAGAAACTTATTCATTGAAAATACCTTTTATCAACAACATAAACAGTGACTATAAATGGGGACCTTGCCAGATGGAATACACAGGAATCAAATCAACTATATCTTGTGGAAAAAGACAACAGAGAGGCTCAATATGATCACTTATAACAAGGCCAGGTGCCAACTATGGAACAGACCATCAACTGCTCATATTCAAGATCAAATTGAAGCTGAAGAAAATTAAAACAAATCCACAAGAGCCAAAGTATGACTTTTAATATAGCCTACCTGAATTTAGAGACCATTTCAAGAAAAGGTTTGACACAATGAACACTAGTAACTGAAGACCAGATGACTTGTAGGCTATCATACATGAAGGAAGCAAAAGGTTCAAGGATAGGAATGTATAATATTAAGATGGTGATTCTTTACAACTTGATCTCTAGATTCAATACAATCGTAATCAAAATCTCAACATGTTATTTTGTGGAAATCCACAAAATGATTCTGAAGTTGCCGTAGAAAAGCAAAAGACCCTGAATAACCAACAAAAAAATGAAGAGCAACAGAATTGGAATACTGACACTATTTAACATCAAGACTTATTATAAAAACAATGATCAAGGCAGTATGGTATTAGTAAAGGAACAGAGAGATCAGTAAAACAGAATAGAGACTGTCCTTTCTCCATTGAACTGCAGCAAAGGTGATTCAATGAAGAAAGGATAGTCTTTTGAACAAGTGGTGTGCAAAGAAAAAGGATCTATACACAGAGCTTACATCATTCACAAAAAATAACTCTAAAGGGGTCATAGACCTAAATGTAAGATGCAACAGTATACTACTTCTAGAAGAAAATAAAGGAGAAACTCTAGGTACATCACCAAACTCTGGGTTTGGTGATGACTTTTTCCACACACACCAAAAGCACAATCCACATAGGAAAAATTGATAAGTTAGACTTCATTAAAATTAATGAATAAAAAGGCAAGCCACAAACTAGGAGAAAGCATCAGCAAAACACATCTCTGATATGGAACTTGTATCTAAAATACACAAAGAACTCTTAAAACTCAACAATTAAAAAAAATTCCCATAACAAAATGTGCAAAAGATTTGAGCAAACACCTCACCGAAGAAGACATGCATATGTCATATAAACACATAAAAAGATGTCATTAGGAACATGCAAATTAAAACAATAATACAACTATTACAAAACAAAAACCCACTGCTGTTAAGTCAATTCTGACTCATAGAGACCCAACAGGACAGAGTAGAACTGTCCCATAAGATTTCCAAAGTTGTAAACCCTTAGGAAGCAGACTGCCAAATCTTTCTCTCACAGAGCAGGTGGTGGGTTCAAACTGTCAAATTTTTGGTTAGCGGCCAAGCACTTTAACCACTGCACCACCAGGGCTCTGACACACACCTATCAGAATGGCCAAAATCCTTTTTACTATACCCATGTACCAGACATTGACATGGAAACTCTTTTTTAAATTTTTAATTTTTACTGTGATTTGGGAAAGTTGACAGAGCAAATTCATTTTCCATATAGCAGTTCATACACAGTTTGTTTTATGACATTGACTGCAATCCCCACAATGTAGCAGCTCTCTTCCCTGTATCCTTCTTTCCTATGCATTCCTCCTCCCTGAGCTATTCCTCTGTGCATATATTGTCCTTCAACAGAGTGTGTCCTCCTAGTGTAAATGTTCACCCTATATCCCTGTCTATTATTTGGCTGGAAGCCACAGGAGTTCAATTCCAGGCCTGAAGTGTGACTAAGGGCCATAGTTTCAGGAGTTTCACCAGGCTCTACCAGACCAGTAAACTTTGTCTTTTTCATGATTTTCAGTTTTGTTTCACATTGTTCTTCCACTCTATCTAGGATTCCCTGCACTGATCTTTTTCCAAGTGGTTGACAGTGATAGCCAGGTACCATCTAGTTCTTCTGGTCTCATGGTCTTATTGGTTGAGGTTCACATGGTCCTCTAGTCTCTTGGATAATTGTTTCCACACATCTTTGGTTTTCTTCATTCTTCTCTGCTCCAGATGAGGAGAGACCAAATGTTGCATCTAGATGGCTGCTTGCAAGCTTTTAAGACCCCAGTCTCTATCACCAAAGTAAGATGCAAAACAATGTTTTTGTGTAGGATGTTATGCCAATTGAGCTTGATGTTCCCCATGACCACGGTCCCAAGCCCACAGGTCCAACAACTCACTCCATCAAGGTGGCTGACTGTGGCTAAGAAGTTATGATAACTTTGCCCCATTAGTTCTATTTATATGGACATTCATACAGCATATACAAATACACATGTAGAAATATTGTCTGCCTACCTTATTTGTGGGAGCTCTGGTAGCATAGTGGCTAAGGCACTTGACTGCTAACCAGAAGGCTGGTGGTTCAAACCCACCAGCCACTCCTCGGAAGGAAGGTTGGGCAATCCTACTTCCGTAGTGATACTGCCTCGGAAACCCAAGGAGGGGTCGCTATGAGTCAGGGCTGACTCGACGGCACATAACAACAACAACAACAACAACCTTATTTGTGGTCATGGATATATGCCCTTTTGCCTAGACATACCTGATCATTCAGCCTGTCTACCCATCTAGTAACTCATAGATTAATGTTTGTTATCAATGATAACACAGTATTGTATACATAAAAGGGTTTATCTTTGTTGTCTATACCTCTTGTGCACCTCTCTGTGTCTTTCTTTTCTTTTGTGTTATTGTGTTCGTCACTCGATTTGGGATATACACAAGAATTCTTACTCATTGCTTGTAGGAATGGAAAATGGTAGTCATTTGGAAGATAGTCTGGAAGTTTCTTACAAAGCTAAACATAGACTTATCATGTGATCTAGCAATTGTGCTCCTAGATATTTACTCAAATCAGATGAAAAGGTATGTCCACATAAAAACCTGCACATGAATGTTTATAGCAGCTTTATTCATAATGGCCAAAGACTGGAAACAACTGAGATGTCCTTCAAGAAGTGAATGGATTAAAAAAAACTGATATATCTATACATTGAAGTATTATTAGTGATAAAATAAATGAGCTATAAAGTTACAAAAAGACATGGAGGAACCATAAATGTCCAGTGCTAAGTGAAAGAAGTCAGCCTGAAAAAACTACATACTGTATGTTTTACCTTTTCCAGAAGTCATATAGTTAGAATCATACAGTAAAATGATCAGTGGAGGAAGGGCTAAGTGGAGTAGGATGAACAGGTGTTAACACAGGGCATTTTTAGGGCAATGAAACTATTCTGTATGATACTGTCATGGTGGACACGTGATACATTTCTCAAAACACATAGGCCTGCACAACACAAAGAGTAAACTGTGGACTTTAGTTAATAATGATATATCAATATTGGCTCATAAGTTATAAAATATATCACATAAGTACAAGATATTAATAATAGGAGAGACAGTGCGCTTTACCTCTCTGGGCCTCATTTAGGATTAAATCAGCAGGTTCAAACTTGTCATTAGTGTACACTTACAGAACATTTGCTATACCTATATGCTATACACATGTACTATTTATTTAATAATTTAATAAATTTATTTTTAAAAGAAACATTACACAATCTCAAAATGAAAGCCAATAACATTTGCCAATGACCAAATGGAATTATAAATATAAATAACATGAAAACAAAATACAATAATTAAACTCTTGCCAATTACTGTTCCTTGAATCCTGAAGGTTCTGAGCCTGAGGCTACTCTCTGTTTAAAAAAAAAAAAAAAATTATTATTAAACCTTGTTGTTACATGCCCTCTAGTCAATTCCACCTCACAGCAACCCTGCTGGACAGTAGAATTGCCCCTCCCTCTGAGTTTCCCAGGCTATAATCTTTACACAAAGCAGATTACCAAGTCTTTTCTCCCACGGAGCAGCTGGTAGGCTTGAACTGCTCACCTTTTGGTTAGCAGCCAAGAGTGTAACCATTGTACCCCACAATTGTACCACTAGGTCTTCCTTTATAGGAAGGTGTTAAAGACA
Organism: Orycteropus afer afer; assembly: GCF_000298275.1. Classification (NCBI taxonomy): domain Eukaryota; kingdom Metazoa; phylum Chordata; class Mammalia; order Tubulidentata; family Orycteropodidae; genus Orycteropus; species Orycteropus afer. Next base: position 775,146 of record NW_006922339.1, read on the forward strand.
CACCAGCATCAAACAGATGTTTTTTCCCAGCTCTTTGAAAGGAGAGATGTGAAGATGACAGTACTCTCACTTTGTGAGTCCATGCTGGCCCATACTTTGTATGTGTACTATCTAAAACCATCTTGGATACCTCTGAATGCAGATTTTGCTAATGTTCTACCTACCACTCTGTGACTGAAAGAATCAACCCTCCATGTACAATCCACTAGATAAGAGAAGCATGGATTTAGTAATGCTGACAGATCTCAAAGAGGATTTTTTTATAGTGAATGAGAAACAAAGACCATCGCCAGATCAGAACCAGGATGGGGCAGTGATGATACTGATACTAATGGTTTGCTGGGTGTTTTTTTTTGTTGTTGTTAGCTGCCTTGTAGTTGGCCCTTGACTCATGGTGACCCCTTGTGCAGTGCAACAAAACACTGTCAAGCCCTGCAGCATCCCCATGATTGGTTACAGATTGGATCACAGTGATTCATAGGGTTTTCACTAAGTGATTTTTCAGAAGTAGATCACTCAGACTTTCTTCATCACCCACCTGAGTCTGAAAGCTCTGCTGAAACTTGTTTAGCAACATAGCAACATATGGACATTGACAGAAGGACGGTTGTTGCAAACGAGATACATAGGCCAGGATGATGATGACACTAGTGGTACCTAACATTTATTTGGTGCTTACTATTAATATGTTTAGGAGCTCTGGTAGCATAGTGGCTAAAGCACTTGTCTGTTAACCAGAAGGCTGGTGGTTCAAACCCACCAGCCACTCCTCGGAAGGAAGGTTGGGCAATCCTACTTCCGTAGTGATACTGCCTCGGAAACCCAAGGAGGGGGGTCGCTATGAGTTGGGGCCGACTCGACGGCACATAACAACAACAACAATAACATTAATATGTTTATCAGCTGCAAAAGACTTCTTTAAAGCAAAGATGTCACTTGGAGGAGTAAGGTGCGCCTGATCCAAGGCATGGTATTTTCAATTATCTCACATGCATGTAAAAGCTGGACAATGAATAAGGAAGGCTGAAGAAGAATTGATGCCTTTGAATTATGGTGTTGGTGAAGAATAATGAATATACTATGGACTGCCAGAAGAACAAACAAATCTATCTTGGAGGAAGCACAGCCAGAATTCTTCTTAGAAGGGAAGATGGTGAGACTTTGCCTCACTTACTTTGGACACGTTATCAGGAAGGACTGTAGAAGGACATCATGCTGGTAAAGTAGAGGGTTAGTGAAAAAGAGGAAGACCCTCAAAGCGATGGATTGACACAGTGGCAACAACAATGGGCTTTGACATAGCAACATTTGTGAGGATGGCACAAGACCAGACAGTGTTTCATTCTGTTGTAGATGCAAGTCACTGTGAGTCAGAATCAACTTGACAGCACCAACCAACAACAATTAGCAAGAGGTCACACTAAATAATTCATATTTAATCCTCACACCTAATCTTTAAGGTAGGTACAATTATTATTCTTATTTTATAGGTGAAGAAATTGATGCTTAGCTAAGAAAACAGAGTATTTATTATTTCAATGTAAACAAACTGAGATTACTTAAAGCAATATTCTCCATGATCCACAATAAGACACAACAGGTTAAACCACATGAAAGTGCCAACGTTTGACTATTTTTGACCTATAGAAACAGCAATTTCATATGTTCAACCTTATATATTTTATATTGGGACCCAATACATAAAATACATACATACTGGCATAGTGGTTAAAGCATTTAGCTGCTATCCAAAAGGTTGGTGGTTCAAACTACCAGCCGTTCCGTGGGAGAAAGATGAGGGAGTCTACTTTTATAAAGATTTACAGCATGGGATACCCTATGGGGCAGTTCTACGCTGCCCTAACAGGTCACTATGAGTCAGTATTCTCTATATGGCAATGGGTTTTGGTTTTTGTATATGTTTACACACACACACACACACACACACATATACATATCAGATACAAAGGTTGTATAAATCAATATTTATCCTAATTATGTGTCATAATTAAATCTCTTAGTGACTGTATTTTATATTAGAAGATAGGAATTATATTGAATATTTTTTATTGAACACTAGTATTTTCTGTTTTGTTCTATTTTTTAACATGTTGATTACAACCCCCTAAATTGGTTTTATAATTCACTAATGTGTTACAACTCTCAGTTGGAAAAATACTGACTTAAAACAATGCTAATCATCATTAAGAAAATCACGGTGTCACCTTAAGCTAGATGATGTTTTACATTTCATGCTGTATCTGAAAGCTATAAATCAATGAGAAGCATAGGGCCTAGCCCTAAACATTTGTTGAACAAATAGAATTTCCATAATTCAACTCTAAGAGTCACTGTTAGGCAAAGAAACAAATAATGAGCTTGGTTGTATAAAGGAAATATAAGAAAAAACAACTTCAATACATGTCTACATTCTTTTAAAAAATTACTAAATAAAGGTAAAAGCCTCTTATTCAAATACTTAAGTGTGAAGATAAATAGCAGAAAACAGCTTGAAAAATTGAAGGTGCTTCCTGGGGGAAATAGATTTAGGCTTGAGAAGAATAGTACTAGATTTTTATTATAAATCTTAAACATAAGAACTACTATTTGACTCTTTAAATGGTACTTACTTTTCTAAAAACTTGCTTTAATTTTATAATTAATTTTAATAATAATTCAGTGTTGTTGTTGTTGTTGTTATGTGCCATCGAGTCGGCCCCAACTCATAGCGACCTCTCCTTGGGTTTCCAAAGCAGTATCACTACAGAAGTAGGATTGCCCAACGTTCCTTCTGAGGTGTGAAATGAAAACTAGATTGGGACTCTGAAGACCTGCCATCTACAGAGTGGGCCTAGGGAAGCTACTTGACGTTTTGAGACTTTAAGTTCTTCTTAAGTTAAACAAAGGGTTAGGTTCCAAAGCTTCCTCTATGGCTAATATTCTAGGACTCTGACTATGGAGGAATTTCCAGGTGGCACAAATGGTTAAGTGTTTGGCTACTAACTGAAAGGAGGGCAGTTCACATTTACACAGAGGAATCTTAAAAGAAAGGTCTGGTGATCTACCTCAAAAAAATCAGTCATCAAAGTCCTATGGAATACAATTCTATTCTGACACATGTGGGGTTACCATGAGTTGGGATCAACTCAATGGTAGCTGGTTTGGGTTGTTTCGGGGGGTTACGACGAAATGTCTGCTGGTGATGTTCAGATCATTTTAATGAAAGGATATGGTATTATAAGATCACCCAAAAGGTAAAAATGCCAACTTGGCCACATAGTGGCTCACCATCAAAGTAACAACCAATCCCAGTGTATCTCTTTAGGAAAAGTCATTCAATTATGTTATTTCTTCTCTTGTCTGGGCCCTATCATATTTCATAAATTATAATTTTATGTATCGCATTACCTTTTTTCTTGTTAAGTAAGTGCTTTTCTTGGAGTTTCTTTCTTGAGTATTTTCAATGTAGAAGTAAAATTTATTTGAATAATACCGTAATTAAATCTCTTAGCGGCTGTATTTTATTTTAAAAGATAGAAATTATATTGAACATTTTTTTATTGAACTGTCATTTTTATCTTAAGTGTGGCTTAACCTCATAATCTAATTATTTTTTCTAAACCTGCTTTACTGCTAATAAAAAAAGATATGAAAATTTAAATTACATAATAAAGCATGAAGCAAGTGTAGTTATCATGAGATCCTCAGACTGAAAAACTAGTATGAATTAATTTACATTTGTTGAAAGTTGTTTTTTTTTTCCCCTCCATATAAAGAAAGATTCAATAAAAGAACCTCTTTAAATGGAATGATAAATCAAGCTATTCTAATTCCTACATATACCTTTAGAACTAAAGCTAAATCATCATAATGGAATATCAAGTTTTCAATCACAGTAGAAAGAAGAATCAACTATCCCTGTAAGACCTACTGCTAAGGTCTGTATTAAAGGGGTTTGTGAAAGAACTACTCCTTCCTTCTTTTATTTTCAAGCATTTCATTTTTAACCTTAAAATAATAACATTTCTCATTGTATTTCTCCCATTTTTCTTTAGGTCAGATCCTAAATGTTCCTACCCTCCTAAAAGGTCATAACAACCCAAAAGGATGGCTCTCAACACCATGCTCTGCAAAACACCTGCATAGATAAGTATTTCAGAAATGTTTCTTACTGAATTGTTCCTTATAGAATTGTTCAAACAGCCAAAAAGTCTAAATGTTCATGAACAGATGAGTGGATAAACAAAATACAGTACATATATACAACAGATAATACAATTACTCAGCCATAAAGAGAAATGAAGCTCTAATACACGCTACACCATGGACACACCTTGAAATCATTATGCTCAGTAAAATAAACTGGTCACAATAGGCCAAATATTGTATAATCCCATTTATATGAAATATCTAGAATAGGCAAGTATATAGGGACTGAATTTAATCAGTGGTTACCAGTGGTAGCTGGGAAGAAAGGAGGGAGAAAGGAAGACTCAATGCTGAGAGGACACTAAGGGTAATGGTATAATTTGGGAATAGATAAGATGAACGTAATTAATGCCACTGAACTGGACATATGAAGACTGCTGGATGTCAAGTGTCTTGGTTCATATATATATTTAGTTACCATAATAAAAATATGGAAAAATATTTTTATGACAATGAAATAAAACACATTCACAGAGGTAATTCTTTTGGAGCAGGAACAATCCATTATACAACACCTTACCTCTAGAACCATCAAATCCTCCAACATGTATTTGTAATAATGTCTGCAAATAGGGACACTCTCTGAGTCAGCAGATGCTACAAAAGCATATGTGTGTGCCTCCTGATACAATGGTACCTGATCTAGCAACTCTGATTGGCCAAAGACAGCAAAATACTCTTCTTCATGGTAGTTTGGACTTAAATAATAATAATTATTATCATTATTATTATTATGGAATTTACCATTAGACTCAACTAAAAAACTCATTGCTGTCGAGTCAAACCCGACTTATAGTGACCCCTCCTTGGGTTTCTGAGGCAGTATCACTACAGAAGTAGATTGTCCAACCTTCCTACTGAGTACAGTGAACAAAGACCACCAGGCTAGTTACGGGGAGAATGCAGTGGGTTGGGATTTTACTTTATTTTTTTGCTTTGTTTAAACCAAACACCTCTACCAGTCTGAAATTAAATCATTTATTTAATGATCTCTCAACTGATTTTTGTGGAGCACTTACTCTGTACAAAACATGCCATGGTACTAGGCACAATGAAAGACATAAGAATTATAAAAGATACACTTTTCCTAAGAATGAATCATTAATCTAACTGGAGTGGTGAGACATTACCATGAAAAGAGGTTAAACAAATGCAGTAACTTTACAATGGAGAAATCCGGCAAACAAATACCTGAACCAAGTGATAAAGCTTAGCATCACCAGTGATAAACCATTTTGTTATCAAGTGCCCCTTGATGTGATCTGTTGACCTGGTATTTTTCCCAAAAATCTATAGCTTCAGTGGAATCTTGAGAAAATACAACAGACAAACTCAAATTGAGGATCATTCTACAAGTTACCTGACAAGTGCTTCTGAAAACTGTCAAGGTCATGAAAAACAAGGGAGACTGAATTGTAACCAACAAGAGGAGACTAAGGAGACATGACAGTTAATTTAAATGCAATGTGGAACCCTGGATAGGATCCTGGAACACAAAAAAGGGCATTAATAGAAAAACTGTTGTTGTTAGGTGCCGTCAAGTTGGTCCTGACTCACAGGAACCCTGTGTGCAATATTGCTTGGTCCTGTGCCATCCTCACAGTCATTGCCATGTTTGACCCATTGACACAGCCACTGTGTCAATCCATCCCATTGAGGATCTTCCTTTTTTTCATTGAGCCTCTACTTTACCAAGAATGACGTCCTTCTTCAGGGACTGGTTCCTCCTGATAACAGACCAAAGTATGAGAGATTAAGTCTCACCATCCTTGCTTCTAAGGAGCATTCCAGATGTACTTCTTCCAAAGACAGACTGGTTTGTTTTTCTGGCAGTCCTGTCAGCAGTTTTCTCAACACCATAATTTAAATGCATCAAAATTCTTTTTTAGTCTTCCTTATTAATTACTCAGCCTTCACATGCATATGAGATGATTGAAAATACAATGGTTTGGTGGTTAGGTCAGGCGCACATAAGTCTTCAAGGTGACATCTTTGCTCTTTAACACTTTAAAGACGTCTTTTTCAGCAGATTTACCCAATCCAATAGTGACTTGATTTTTTAACTGCTGCTTCTATGGGCATTGATTGTGAACCCAAGTAAAATGAAATCTTTTACAACTTCAATCTTTCATCCATTTATCATGATATTGCTATTAGTCCAGTTGTGAGAATTTATTTTTCCTTAATGCTGATGTACAATCCATACTGAAGACTATAGTCTTGGATCTTCATCAGTAACTGCTTCAAGTCATCTTCACCTTCAGCAAACGAGGGTGTGTCATCTGCATATCACAGGTTGTTAATGCATTTTCCTCCCATCCTAATGCTGTGTTCTTCTTAATACAGTCCAGCTTCTCAGATTATTTGCTCAGCATATAGACTGGATAAGTACGTGAAACAATGCAACTGTGGCACACAACTCTCATGACTTAAAACCACACAGTATTCCCTTGTTCTGTTCAAATGATTGCGTATTGATTGGCCTAAGTGCAGGTTCCTCACAAAATTAAGTGTTCCGGAATTTCCATTCTTTGCAATGTTATCCATAATTTGTTTTAAACCTCATAATCAAATGCCTTTGCACAGTCAATAAAATACAGGTAAACATCTTTCTGGTATTCTCTGCTTTCAACCAAGATCCATCTAACATAACCAATGTTATCCCTCATTCCACATCCTCTCCTGAATCTGGCTTGACTTTCTGGCAGTTCCTTGTCTATGTACTGCTACAACAATTTTTTAATTATTTTCAGCAAAATTTTTGTATGTTCTATTAATGATATTTTATTTTTCAATAATTTCTGTATTCTGTTGGATCATCTTTCTTTGAAACAGGCACAAATATGGCTCTCTTCCAGTCAGCTGGCCAGTTAGCTGTTTTCCAAATAGAAAAACTGGCTCAATAATTCAAATAAAGTCTGAAGTTTTAGCTATTAGTAATGTACCAGGGTTGATTTTGCAGATTTGACAAATGTACCACAGTAATGTGCAATGATAATATTAGGAAAAACTGAAACTAGATGAAAGATATAGGAAACTGTCTACATCACCTTTGTAACTTTTTTAAAATCAAAATTTATTTCAAAATATAAAAGTTTATTTAAAAAGAGACAGCAAATAGGATAAGATGTCAATAAATGGCATAGGTATTTCAAAAAGAATAGGTTGAATCTTAGGATATTGCCACTATTTGACCTTTTTGACCTACCAAACAGCATTTTCACATGATTCAACATAACAAATCACTGTGGGCTGGGAAAACCTCGTGCTAAAAAGGGAGCTTATGCTGGACACCAAAGAAAGAGAAAATAGCAAGAAGGGCACATTCCAGAAGGGGAGTAGTGTGGGCAGAGTGGAAACTCATGGGATGAGGTCAGGGACACAAGAGAAGTCTGCTTGGGCATGTAGGCAGGAAGGGAACAGAGAACAAGCTGGTAAAGGAAACTTAGAACCAGGTCCAAGTGGACTTTGAATTTTAATATATAAACAAAGATTGTGGTCTTCCCTACGGCCATCATCAACTCTGACATGTAAGCCAGTCCTATGTGTCTATGGGTGTGTGTGTGTGTGTGTGTGTGTGTTTTGTAGCCCAAAGTGAAGTTCCAGCACAATAGAAAGACTGCGGAACTGTAAACTGGCCGATCTAAATTGTAATACTGGCTCTGCCACCAGTGGGGTGAGAAACCCTAAACAAGTCCCTTACTGAGTCTGGATCTCAGATTCCTAACCCCAAAAGCAAGGGGCCTGGGAGAGTCGCTCTCTAAGGCCTTTTCTAGCTCTAAAACACTAACTCCAGCATAGAATGAAATATGTTCCCTGGCTCTCAGAAGCAACATGTGGTTCACTCAAGTAGAGAGAATGAGGCAAGGTCCATGAAAGCAAAAACACTGAGAATAAAAGGACTGTGTTTTTATACACAAGAGTCTATTATTTTATGATACATGTCTAGACCCCTCTAAATATTTAAACAACAATATTGTACCAGTATGAAAACTCTCTAAATCAGGCTCTGTGGTTAAAGAGGATATATGAACAGATGTGATCTTATTAAGGCCCTAATGTAACTCAAAAACAATTTGTCATATCTGACGGGTATTGTTAAATTATGTCCACCTGCCAGAGGCAACCAGAGAAATTACCAACTGCCTTTACTCTACTTCTACTCAAAATTCCCTAAAAAGCTCCTATAGATGTGTCCAGGATATGTATTTTTTAAAGCAGTAACCTAATTGTCACCATCACATAACAGCCAATGTCTCACAATTCCTTTTCATGTATACTTTATCATGGGGCCCAAATGTATCAACACCCTAGTGGTTCAACTTTAATGTAGCTCAGAAAACCCTCTAAGTAATATCACAAAATGCTTAACATCTGTAAAACTTGGACCAAAAATGTTCCAATTTTTTCTTTGATTTGGAGAACGGGGGCAGGGATGTGTGTCACACTGGCTATGGATTTCATTAATGATTGTGTTGGAGCTTACAGTTTTTTTTACTGCCTCACAGGCAGGAAAAACATTTCAAGTTTACCTTACTAAATGCTTAGCATTATTTCATACAACAATTCCCATGCTTGCTTATAGTCAGTTTAAAAGTGAACCCATTTCCTGTCTTTACTATATTTGTTGTCTCTCTTTCTTGCATTACAATATTTTAATTAAGTGAAACCATGAAAAGAGAGAAGGGAAAAATGAACTGTGAAGCATGTGGTGTATTTCCCAAGCTATTTCAAAACTTCTCAGAGCTCTCTGGTCTCCAGTGCTGTTTGAGATATTCTTTATCCCACTAAAGAAAGGATGAAAAATTGATCTCCTCCAAACTTCAAATACTGCATATTTCCACAACTGCAGACTTCAGGAAAGAAAGGCAGGCTTAGGAGTTACCAGACCAAACAGGAAGCAGTTCTCAGAGGACCCGCAGCTCATCCCAGGCAACTCCACGGGCAGAGTATGTACACAGAGTGCTCTGAGAATAAACACCGGCTCCACATCTAAGAGAAATCAAGCAAATCTTAGAGAAACTGAATGTGGAGTCAAACCTCAATAATTCAGATTAACTGGGGGGAAGGTCAGGATGGATTAGGACAAAGCCTTGATAGTAAAATCTTTTGTGTTTTTTCCCCACATGCATTTCAAGGTTCACCCCAAATCATTTTTCCAGCTTTGTCTCTCATCAGCCCTCTCTCAACTTCCCATCTACCCTGTTCATAAGCTGTGACAATGAGCTGCTCACAGGTCTCCAAGCAAACCAAAAATTTCCTTATCTTTATGCTCTGTTCAAGAATCTGCCCTTTTCCCTGAAATGTCCCATCCTCCTCGTCTTCTTGGTAAACTCCTTGTCAATGTTCAAGACTTCACTTCAAAAGTCATTTCCTAGGGATTCAAAATGGAGTCTCATCAGTAATTACCATGCTATTTCCCTCTAGTTTCTTAGTGCTTGAAAAACTAGGTACAGCGGTTTAAATTAAGGATTTTGGTGCTCTGAACAGCTCACTGAGTCAGAGTGCACCAAACTCAGAGGAGTAGAATTAGAGACAAGAAAGGAACAGGGGAAAAAAATAAGAAGATCTATACTGCGGAGCCTGGACAGGCAGCCAAGAAAGGCCATTGGAGACCTTCCTGGGTTAAGGCAGAAGACATACCACACCAGCAAACCAGCCATCACCCCAAGGATCAACTTTCAGCACCTGATTTTATCAGTGACTTGGGTTGGCTAGGTGCAAACAGGCAAGTCCAGCGCTACTGAAAACTGAACAGAGAGTCCATTGGTGCTCCAGGAGGGTGGGCCCACTCCCCCCTCCCCCAGCGGGTCACTGAGTAGGCTTGGGTCAACTTAATGGCACTGAGAGGTCTGCACTTGACTTTATCAGTAATACTGGGACCACAGACTACTAGTAGGCACTCTCCTGACTCCAGCGCTGCTGAAACCCTAGCAGAGAGTCCATTGGTGCTCCAGGATGGCAGGCCCGCTCCCCCTGCAGCAGCTTACTGAGTAGGCTTGGGTCAGCTTAGTGGCATTGAAAGGTCTGCACTTGAGTCAGTAATACTGGGACCACAGATTACTAGCAGGCAGTCTCCTGACTCCACCGCCTCTGAAACCAAGTGGATATTTGGTGCCATGGATGGGCAGACTCACAGAGGAACTCCCAAGCGGATCACATCTGGGCAGATTGGGCCAGCACCGTGGGCAGGTGGGGCCAGAGAGAGAAACCCCTTCAGCGGATTGCAGAGCCGGGAAGTTCTTGGGTCCGCTTTTTGGCTCTGAGAGACCTCAGGAATGGGGTTTTTGCGTGTGTCTGAGCCTGGTAGAAAGTGGCGACCCCCTAACAACTGGAGTCTTCACAGAAATTGAGCTGTGGGCCTGTAAATAACAGTATGATGTCATCAGTAGCAGCTCACTCAAAGCCCTAGAAACCATCCCTAGCAACAGCAAGCTTTTCTTCTTCTGCTCTCACCTTCTCCACCAACAACTTCACTCATCCAATAGAAGAAACCACATTCAGCCACCATAAAACTTCCTGGTACAAATTCTAAACCCTCTTTACGACAAACAGAAACCCATATCCACATTCCACACAGTGATTCCACCATCACCAAGAAAACTGCAAAGCAACCCAGCATACATGAATAAATAAATAAATAAAATACACCAGCTTCACCTTTTCAAAATATTTAATAATAAAACGAAGACAAAACAAATCAATATATAACCAACAGTTAAAGATAGCCTCAAAATGTCTAGGAAACAACAGGCAACCTCAAATCAAACAAAAAAAAAAAAAACAGGGCAAGGCATTAGAAGCAAAACCACAAACAAAGGTCTCATTAAACATGGAGGAAGAGGAGGCAACAGAATTATCTGAGAAGGAATTAGAAGATATATTTATAGAGCTTTACAAGAGCCTAAAGAAACCCCAAACAGAATAAGGAGAACACAGACAGTTCCCTGGAAGAACTCAGGAAAATCATTCAAGAACAAAATAATAAGATTAATACATAATCAAAACTCATACAAAAATAGCAGTTAGAAATCCAGAAGATGAATACCAAAATTACAAAATAACACAACACAGTAGAAGCACAAAAGAGTAGGTTAGAACTGGCTGAAGAATGTATATCTCAACTAGAAGACAAATCCCCAGACAGAGCCTGGATAAAGAAAAATCAAAACAAAGATTTAAGAGAAATGAAGAGAACCTAAGAATTATATGGGATGACATGAAAAAAATAAAATAAAATAAGACTCATTGGAATTCCAGAACAAGAAGAGGCAAAAAAAAAAAAAAAAAAACACAGAGCAAATTGTGGAAGACCTGCTAACAGAAAACTTCCCCCATATCATGAAAGAAGAAAAGGTATTTGTCCAAGAAGCTCACAGAACCCCACACAAGATAGATCCAAAGAGAAAAACACCAAGGCATATTATAATCAAACTCTCCAAAACACAGACAAAGAAAAATTTTGAGAGCTGCCTGAGACAAAAGAAATATTACTTATAATAACCAAACAGTTAGGCTGAGCTCCGATTACTCAGCAGAAACCATGCAGGGAAGAAGGCAATGGGATGGCATGTATAAAACACTGAAGGAAAAGAACTTCCAACCAAGAATCCTATATCCAGCCAAATCAGCCATCAAATATGAGGGCAAAATCAAGACATTCTCAGACAAATGGAAATTAAGGGATTTTGTAAAAACCAGACCAACCCTACACGAATGCTTAAGGAAGTTCTTCCAGTAGAGAACCCACAACAGAGATCAAAAAAATTAGGATACGTGGCATCAACACTAAAACCAAATCAGAAATGGAAACTCAAAATAAGACCATTAAACACTGTACTCTAACAACCAAGGAAGTCAATCAGCACACAACAACAGCAACTAACCTATCAGAGGGAATAAAACTTCTAGGTACAAACTTCCAATGAAGAGGAAAACAGGACAATGTCTTCACAGTATGCACTGTTCTAAAAATGTAGAGACAAAAATAGACTCCAAGGTAACCACAGAGAAAAGTAACAATCCCCCTAAGCAAATCCAGAAGGAAGGAAAACATATTAGTTTAATAAGCACAAAACCAACAATAAAGAAGAAGAGGGAGAAAGCATTAGCCAACAAACCGAACTCAGCACAGAAAAGTATATGGACCAAGGAAACACCAACAACACAACAAGAACAACAAAAAAACAAGAGAATGACAGCAATCAATTCATACCTATCACTAATTACACTCAATGTGAATGGACTAAATGCACTTATCAAGAGAAAGAGAGTGACAGTCTGGATAAGAAAAGAAGACCCATTGATATGCAGCCTACAAGAGACCCACCTTAGACACAAAGATAAAAACAAATTAAGAGTTAAGGGATGGAAAAAATAAATAAATAAATACCAAGTCAATGGAAACCAAAAAAGAATAGAAGTAGCAATACCGACTTCTGATGAAAGAGACATTAAGGTGAAAAACTTCATAAGAGATGGAGAGGGACATTATATGAAGCTGAAAGGGTCAATTGACAAAGAAGACATTACAATAACAAATATTTATGCACCCAATGAAAATGCTCCAAAACACACAAAGTGAATATTAACTGAATTAAAAGGGATAATAGACAACTGTACGATAGTAGTAGGAGACTTTAACACACCACTTTCAAAGAGGGAGAGGTCAACTAGAAAAAAACTCAACAAAGATACAGAAGAACTCAACAATACAATCAATCAACTCGACCTTGTACACATATACAGAGCATTTCACCCAACAAAAGCACAATTCACATTCTTCTCCAGTGCACATGCATCCTTCTCCAAAACAGACCATATATTAGGACGTAAAACAAGTCTCAATAAATTCAAAAGCCTTGACATACTGCAAAGCATCTTCTTGGACCACAACGCTATAAAATTAGAAATTAATAATAGAAGAGCAAGGAAAAAGCATCAAACATATGGAAGCTGAACAACTCACTGCTCAAAAACTACTGGGTAACAGAACAGATAAAAACTGAAATAAAAAAAATTCTTAGAAATAAATGAGAATGAAGATACATCATACCAAAACCTATGGGACACAGCAAAAGCAGTACTCAGATGACAGTTTATAGCAATAAATGCATACATCAAAAAAGAAGAAAGAAACAAAATTAACACTCTAACTCATCAACTCCAACTAGAAATAGAACAACAAAAGAATCCTACAGTATCTAGAAGCAAAGAAATAATAAAGATCAGAGCAGAAATAAAAGAAACAGAAAAAAAAATAATAGAGAAAATCAACAAAATAAAAAGCTGGTTCTTTGAAAAGATTAACAAAATCCATAAACCCTTGGCAGACCTAACAAAAGAAAAGAAAGAGAAGATCCAAATCACAAGATTGTAAACAAAAATAGTGTCATCACAACAGAACCAACTGAAATAAAAAAGATACTAATAGAATATTATGAAAAACTGTACTCCAATAGATTTGAGAACCTAGAAGAGATAGACAAGTTTCTAGAATCACAAGACCTACCTAAACTACCCCACTCGGAGACAGAAAACTTGAACAGACCTATAAAAAAAGAAGAAATTGAACAGGTCATAAAAA
>NW_006922339.1:791065-794450 GCF_000298275.1 Orycteropus afer afer
GAAGTAGATTGTCCAACCTTCCTTCTGAGGAATGGCTGGTGGGTTTGAACTGCCAGCCTTCTGGTTAGCAGTCAAGTGCCTTAGGCACTATGCTACCAGAGCTCCTATAAATCATTAGAGAGATGCAAATCAAAACAATAATGAGATATCATCTCACCCCAGCAATAATAGCAAAGTTCTACAGGTCAGAAAATAATAAATGCTGGCGTGGTTGTGGAGAGATTGGAACTCTTGTGCACTGCTGGTGGGATTGTAAAACGGTACAACCATTGTGGCAAACAGTATGGTGTTTCCTTAAAAAACTGAAAATAGAAGTACTATTTAACCCAGAAATTCCATTACTAGGAATATATACTAAAGAGGTGAGAGATAGCACATGAACAGACATAAGTACACCTATGTTCATCACAGCACAATTCACTATAGCAAAGAGATGGAAACAACCTAAATGTCCATCAATGGATAAGTGGATAATCAAATTATGGTATATGCACACAATGGATATATGGATATATGCCACATTAAGCAACAATGAGGGATACGCAAATCATCTCACAACATGGATGAACCTGGAGGACATTATGCTGAGTGAAATAAGTCAATCGCAGAAGGACACGTACTGTATGAGCCCATTACTGTAAAAAGACAGAGAAGGGTTTGCTTGGGAAAGGGAACTCACTTAGTAGGTTACTAGGATGGGGAGGTAAGGGGAGGAATTAATTTCAGGCTAGTTGGGGCCTACATGCTGACGTGGGTAGGGGAAGGGATATACGGGAAGGATCTATGACCACCATGATAACATTAGGAAATGGGAGGACACCGAATTGTGCACATAAGACAACAGATGCTAATACCAACCAATGTGTCCACAATACTGCATTGCCATTAACACCAAACACCAGGCTACACATAAACACACAAACACCTGAGATGATCAGATGAGGGTCAGTGAAGAGAAGTATGCTCTAGACCAAGGATAGATTCATCTGAAGCTAATCTTGCACAGATACCAGTGATACAAAATACCTGCAGTCCTTACAGAAATAATGGAAGACAGACACAAAGGAATCCCTCACAGACAACCAGACACTATGGGAGAGAGATCCAATAGATCTACTGTCTCAGGCCCATAGTACTGGGAGACACGAGATTCAATTGGCACAAAAAAATACATAAAGGCCTTGCTCCACATCCTACATTGGTGAGTAGCAACTGGGGTCTTAAAAAGCTTTCCAGTGGCCATCTAAGATGCAGCTAATGGTCCCCTAGCATCAGAAGCAAAGAAGAATAGAAAAAAAAAAAAAAGAGAGAGCAATTGGAAGCAATCAGCCTAGGACACAATGGCCCTTGAGACCAGAAGAACTAGATGGTGCCTGGCTACCAATGCCAACCACTCAGGAAAGGATAAAATCTGGAGATCCTGGATAGATTGGGAGGGAAAATGTGGAACAAAATCCAAAAACTCAATAATGACCAGAATTACTGGTCAGATGAAATCTGGTGAGATACCCAATACTATGGCCCTGAAATACATTCTGTGCCTGGAATAAAATGCACCCTGAGGGGCTGGCTCTCAGCCCAATAGTTAAGATATACACACAGACCACTCAACCCAGGATGATGCACCCACACACTCAATGGTAATACATCCCTTAGAGCAATAGACCATGGGACACCAGAGGGCCAACATTCAAACAGGAAATACAGGACAAACAGGAGTGCATAAATATGAGGGGCACAGGGTGAGGGTTACAGGGTAGAGAGGGGAGGAGACTGGGTTAGGGTTGGACATGGTAAATGGGAAATGAAACTAAATGTACACGTTAAGTTGAATGTAAAACAAGCTCTTAAAAAAAAAAAAAAAAAAAATCATCTCCTAAACAGAATGGATAGCACAGATCTCTTAACACTTTGTCAATACCAATAACACAGCAAACTGGCTATCAATCCTGGCTGAGAGGTATTAAAATCACCTGGCGAACTTTTAAATAAAACACCAATCCTCAGGCCCCATCCCCAGAGATTCTGATTCAGGTAGTGTCAGGCATTTGACTGCTAACCAGAAGCAGTTCAAACCCACCAGCTACTCCTTGGAAGGAAGGTTGGGCAATCTACTTATGTAGTGATACCGCCTCGGAAACCCAAGCAGGGGTTGCTATGAGTCGGATCCAACTCCACGGCAGTGAACATGGTTTTTTTTTTTTTTTGCGGGGGGTGGGGCGGTGAGGGATACTGCCTGAGCACTCTTTTTTGTTTTTGTTTTTTAAAGTTTCCCTAGGTGACTGTAACGTGCAGTCGAGGGTGAGAACTCTTGGTACAGAATTTATTGCACTGCTTAGAATGATTTGTCTATATCCCAAGAACAGTGGGCCCTCTAGAATGGCTTGTTGTAGGCCATGTGATGGAGGGCATGAATCCTTCAAGAGGTTTCTCTAGTAATAAAGAACTTCATATGATTTCAAAGGTTTTGTGCCATGAAAACTCACTCATTTTTCAAAGCCCACCTCTTACCCACCTCCACAAGAATTAACACCTACTCAAAAGTGGAGGAAGGACCCTCTATTCTAGCTCAACTTATCTTCCATTATTTCCTCAACAACAGTAGGCTCTTTGAAACCTTGAGTCCTTTTCTATCCATCTGCTCAAACTGTATGTACTGTGCAAGGTCCAGAGAACCATTTTCTCTCTAGAAGGCTTCTTCTGATTATTTCAACTCCCAAGGACTTACTTTCCCATTCAACTTCCACTTAATTTAGCATCTGTCCTCAAATGCATTGATTGCTTAGTGATCTCATGTATGAACACTAAAAGCTTTTTGTGTGAAGAGTAGAGAAGTATGCCTTACAGGGGTTTTCTCCTCCTGCCCATAATGCAAGGTTAGAAAAACAGCAGGTTCTTTACTAATTTGTTGGTAGAACATACCCAGAACTAGACCTCTTCCTTCCAGGCCAGGTTGTAGGACAAAATAATAATAATAATAATAAGGTAGGCATTAATAATGGGGTTGCTCTGAAGAATCTACAGCATAAACATCACACCAAATAAATACCCTTATAGCAGGCTGACTTCTAAGATGGCTCCTATCATCTTTCCCACTGGTGCTACTTCCATGACTATGTTACATTACAGGCCAAAGAGATTTTTTGGATAAGGTTAACGTTACTAATCAGTTAGTTTTAAAACATGGAGATTATCTGGGTATGCCTTACCTGATCATGTTGCTGTTATGTGCCGTCAAGTCGGACCCGACTCATAGCAACCCCTCCTTGGGTTTTTGAGGTAGTATCACTAGTAGATTGCCCAACCTTCCTTCTGAGGAGTGGCTGGTGGGTTTGAACCGCCAGCCTTCTGGTTAGCAGTCAAGTGCCTTAGGCACTATGCTACC
>NW_006922339.1:794550-807011 GCF_000298275.1 Orycteropus afer afer
GTACGTGCTGTTGAGTTGGCCTTGACTCATAGTGACCCCTCCTTGGGTTTCTGAGGCATTATCACTATGGAAGTAGATTACCCAACCTTCCTTCTGAGGAGTGGCTGGTGGGTTTGAACCGCCAGCCTTCTGGTTAGCAGTCAAGTGCCTTAGGCACTATGCTACCAGAACTCCCACCTGGTCACGTGAGTCTTTTTAAAAAGCACAGATTTTCTCTGGCTGGTAGCTGAAGGGGAAGACAGAGAGATTCAAAGCATAAGGGAAGATTCAACATGAGGGTGATAACCCACTGCTGGCTTGAAAACAGGGAGAGTCACATGGAAAGGAAAGCATCCTCTAGAAGCTGAGAGTGATTCCCAGCCAACAGCCAGCAAGAAAACAGAGACCTCAGTCCTACAACCATGAGGAAGTGAATTCTGCCAACAACCTGAAGAAGCTGAAAGTTAATTCTTCCCCGGATGAAAACATACCTCAGCTGAATCTTGGCTCTAGCCTTATAGAACCCTAAGCAGAATTCCCAGTTGAGCCCACCCAGGCTTACAGAACCATGAGATAATAAATGGGTATTTATTAAACTGCTAATTTGTAGTAATTTGTTACATAGCAATAGAAAACTAATAAAATCCCAAACTCCTAAATAAGAGAAGTTCCTCTTGTAAATTAATAAATATACTTTAATATGTGTTTATCCTGATTAATAAACATATATTAATTCTGTATGTATATTAATGGCAGGCTTCTGAAAGAGTAGAAAGTACTAAAATTGTGAGTTACTCTTATTCTGCCTCTCAAAATCCAGATTTTCATTCTATACTTCTGTTGGGAAAGGTGATAAAATGTCATAATGCCCTCCCTATTAGGTGCTATTAATGAAAGAGTCATTTATGAATTATTGCTAATTGAATAACAAATCATGACATCTATCTCAGTGCTATTTACTGAGCACTGCTTTCTGCACTGACCAAAAGAACTGACCAAAAGAACTTTGGATTCTTAGCGAAATTCAGTGAGTCTGATATCTGGAGCACACACACCCAGGCACCTGAAAAATACTCTGCTTCTTGTCAGGATATGAGAGCTTGAGTGCTCTGCCAATTTCTTGGGAGGCCAATGACCCTACTACTTCTCAGCACCATTTTGTACCTAATGGTAAGTAAAAGGCAGGTGGTCACAGAGGGCTATTGGTAAAGAATTCTCTCCAGTCATTCTTCTGGGGTCTCCCTTAATCCACACATCACCCAGGGCTCCCACAAGGCCGTGTAAAGTCACTCTCAGCATTTACCCTGCAGCTGGAGAGAATGATGAACTGAAATAGAGTGCCACGGCCACTCAGCCCCACCACCATTCCACATCTACTCACAGCATCACACACGTGTGCCTTCCCTGCAGCCACTCCCCACCCAACCAACAACAGAAGTCATCTCCCAGGCCACCACCCCTCGGCGCCAGCACTGGGCTCCTGTTTGTCTGTGTCAGCATTTGTCTGAACACCGCACCTCCATCATCTACAGGGGAAATGGATGTCGACGGCATGCGAAAGGAACGTAACTACAGCCTATTCTAAAAGCATGCATTTATTTTATTTTATTTCAGAAATGTATGCATTATGTATGGCTGTACATAAATGTTTTTATAGAGCCTCTTAAATGATTTACCATGAGGGTGTGTTGATTATAATCTCTGCTTATTTAAGAGAGCCTTGTTTACCCCCATAGTATTTAATACATTGAGACATGTTTCAACTAACAGTGACACCAGTAAACAAAAGTTACTGATCTACCTCATGAGTTATAAAACTTGTAACATGCTGTAAACAGCTCTGTCATTTTATTTAGCATATTGCATTGTGTGAGCTGCCTTATTTATCTAGTGGTAAATCTTTATGTATCAAAAATGCTACAGAAGGCACAACAGATAAATTACCGACAGACACTAACATCTGACTAGTTAATCAAACAAATAGGACATGTAACAAAGAGAAAAGCTATAAATATTGACAACAAGCTGGTTCAGTCACAAAAACATTCAATACTTCAGTTCTCAAGTGTGAGTTTTATATCAGTCCCCTGGAAACAGTTTGTATCCTCCAATAAATTTTTACAGTTGATTCACCTGCCTGATACCCCTCAGCCATTTCCTTCAGAAGCTGTCAAACCCGCCAACGATAATATATGGCCCGACCAACAAGAACAGCTGTAGCCATTCTCTCTGCAGGTTCTTGCACCCTGTTCTGCATAAAATAATACATCAAGATTAATTGATTTCCCGTCAGTCTCACAGAACAGAAAATTAATTTTCATGTAGCTATTTTCCCCAGCATATGAATTTTGTACATGGCAAGTAATTTAAGTTTTTAATTATTCATGAGCAAGGAGGGGGTGGGAAGAAATATGATAAAGTAAGCTTGTGAAAACCCCAAGGCCAATCCCAAGGCCTGGGTTTGTGCTGAGGCAACAATAGCATTCACTAATGCCCATATAAATAATATATGTATTAACATACATCTCAGTACAACACCAATTTCTCTCATTCTGACCCAAGACTACCAGGTCACCCTGTGGTACTTTGTCAAAGTCGCTGCACTGGTTACATGTGACATGCTGTGGGAAAACACAGAACATGTCAGCCATATTGAATTGACCTCTGTCTGCCTCTCGGTGGCAGCCTCACAGCCCAGACATGATAGGAGGTAATTTAATGGTCAGCGTGTGAGTGGGACCAAGTAAAAGTTGCTAATCAGCCAGGTGCTACCTCAGCAAGTCTTCCATTTGCAGGTGCCACTGACTTGTGAACAAGAAAAATGTAACCAGAAAATAGAAAGAAAGCATTTGACTCACTCGGGCCTCATCTTTCACAGCCTCTCAGCAGACCAGCATGAGAAAAACTGTCTCCTCAGAAAAGAAAAAAAAAACCACAACGTGTGCACCTCTGGCAATCAAGTATATTTACTAAAACGCAAAGTAAAAATGCTCCCGCAGTACCTATAGAAATTTCAGTGGCATACTTCATATAAACTGCAAGACAAGCAAATGCACAGAGCTTGCCTTGAGTCACGGAACTTACTTTAACCCCATTAGGACACATTCCAGACCTAAAGCACCTCACACAGCACTCTCAGCCATGAAGGAAACTGGCTACACGAGTCAAGGACTTGGGGTCATTGATTACTTATTGATATCTTCCTCTGCCCTGAGTATTAAGATTTAGTGTGAAATTAGGAGATCTCTATAAACAATTGATCTTCTCCCAGTTAAACAATTAGACCCCATCACCAGTGTTTAAGAATCTGGGAGAGGAGAGAATCTGATCTAATCACCAAACTCATACATGTTAAAGGGAGTCCAAAAGTGAAGTCAGGAGGAAGAGGTCTTTTTCAAATCAATGTATGGCATAGTGAAAGTATGAAGTATTTCTAGGAAGAAACTTCAATGGGTAACTTATAAGGGAAGCTTTGATATGGGATAAGCCACCCATGAGAAGGCCTCGTCAACAGGCGGAACAATTTGGCAAGGAGGATACTCAAGCTGAGAAGGCTAAAAACAAAATAAAAGGGTAGAGGTAAGTAAGAGCAGAGATAATAATAATAAAGATACTTTTGATAGGGAGGCACTTGGCTGAACAAAAGAGGTTGGATTTGATGAAACACTAATGAGGACACAAAAGTAGAAGTCTCTATGGGCATCCTTTCTTAACTGCTTATAAAAATGACCACTCTACCCAAAACCAGAGAGAAATGAGGAAATCAGTGCTCTGCTGAGCACAGCTTTGCCTCATGCCAGAAGCTGAAGCAAAACTGAGCTTCCAGCGTATCCTTCATAAACCTGTTTCCCAGTAACCGGTAAAACCTGCAAAAACTCACTTAGCCCTAAAATCTGGCACCAGTGCAGCAACAATGCGTAAGTTGCTTTAACACTGTCTCGGGACAGAGCTCAGGATTATATTTCTATGACAATGATGACTCCAGACAAAGGGGTAACATGATACATCATGTCAGTCAAGCAGCTAATTATTATCATCAACTTAGGCTGAGTTTTTAAATGAAAAAAAAAAAAAAAAAGTGGGGTGGGCATTCACAATTGTATTGCAATTTATCCACGAAAGGAGGGTCAATGCAGTTTGCTTAGGTCTTTGTACCTCTGGGTTTAAAAACAAAACAGGATGAGGAAATTAAATAAAGTGTTGAGTCCCCCAAACAACAAAGGCCTTGCTTGCTTAACTGATGCCAGGCAAACCCAGATCACGGTGCTAAAACATGCCTCAGTGCCAAGAAACATGTTGGGCCCTCCTGACCTCCTGGAGATACCCAGAGCCACATTCCTGGGATGGACCAACACTCTTGCCCTGAAGTGATGGGGTTAAACCACAAAGCCCAGGAATGCCAGGGGAATTCTCAGCTAATTATTTCTCACTGCTAAACATACACCTTACATTGACATATACCTTACATTGCCGAGAGTTTCCCCATTCTGGTGTATTAGAAAGGTTAGACAAAGCAAAGCACCAAAGAAGAGATTACTCCTCAGGACTCTGTGGGTTTGGTTTGGTTTCGATTGGTTTTACTTTGGACGGTGGCTAAGTTTTAGGAAAGCAAATTAAAAGGTTGCTCCAATGAATCAATTCTGGCAATCAGGACATATCTGAGTGGTCCTCGTGTGTGTGCATGTGTATCTATGTGTATGTACATGTCCATAAGAAGGAAAACAATATAGGGTTGAAGGAAAACCTTGTGCATTCAGCCAAGCTCCCATCCTAGCCCTACCATCCCTACCCTGTCAGTTGCATAACAGTTGCTATTTGCAATAGCAATAAAGGTACATTTCTGTTTAGACCTGTATTTGTAGGTTTTCTTCATCTGATGGAGGAGGAGGTGGCTTTATCTCATTTTGAAAATAATCCTATCAAGAACATAAATGAACTCATTATGCACAACTATAAAAATATGTGTGTGTGTTACAATTCTGTAACTAAAATGTGAAAATCATCTTGAAGTCAACACTACTGCTGGCATAGCTTAAAGGTCTTTGTTTCTGTAAATTCAATTGAGTGTTTCTAAGTCTGGCAAGAGGTTCTAATTATTGTTAGAAGCCTAATTAGCATTTAGTATTACATTACAACAACTGCAGCAAAATTGTACCCATTCTCCAATAAACAGTATTCACAGTATGCAATCAAGCCGCTGTACCGAGCAATGAGAATTAATAGCACCGCACGACAATGGTAAATCCTCCATCTCCCGCTGTGTGTGTTTAATAATTTTTCACTCCTTCCAGATTGTTCCCATCAAGCACAATTCCCAAGGTCCTAATCAACCACCCTCCCCATCAATACTACACAGAGATCTGAGCACTGAAAATTATCTGCAATTTCAAAAAGTGCTTTGTTGCATTATTAGGCCACTGACCTAAGAGGTAATGGGTAAATAGTTTCTGAAAAATGTCCAAAGCACAACATAAATTAAAGCTTATAGTCTTGCCTGCTGTTCTCACCATAGCTATAACTGCAAACTATTATGGTTTTTACACAATATTCCTAACTATAATTTTACACCACAATAGTGGTGCAAAGTGCCAAATGTTCTGCTTTCATGTGCCTTCATTTACTAAACAAGGAGGAGAGTTTAGAGAGGAAGACGATGTATTCATTCAGTTCTTTAGAATTACCCTTGGCCCCACCCTACTCCCATTTTCTTGCCTTCTGCCTACCTCCCCAAATCCCTGACATAAACACAAAAAAGTCCATGCTTAAAATACAAGCATTTTCTAATACACAGAGGTAAGAGATGTTTACAACTAGAGGCACGTGTCAGGCATTCTGTGTCCGACACACACATCTGTAGGTACAAGGAGTTAGGATATGATACTTTTAATGGACTGAGAGGTAGACTAGTGAGAGGGTGGTATGTAGTGTCTTCTGTTGTCTATTGACTGGTGATGAGTAAAACAGGGTCACTCTAGCCCAAGGCTGGAAAAGAAACACTTTGTTTCAACAGTCTGAAAAGTGTGCTTTGGGGTAATGTGAATATAAGTTTTTGACCATTAAAACAGAGCCCAGAGCCTTGTATGATAGCAGAATACAGAAGCAAACTGCAACCACTCTAAGCACAGCTAACCTGGAGGCGACACACAGCACATTATAGCAATCACCATGGAGAATATAAGTTAGTATTAATCCATGAGTTTATATTTGGGTTTGGGTGTTGTGCTGGAGTTGTTGTTTGTCTGTCTGTTTTACCCCAGAGGCATAAAAAAAATAATATAAAAAATTCTGACTGCTCAACCCAACCTCACCAATTACCAAGCATTTGATGCCTTCTCTGAGCAAAACTAGATGTTGGATTATCCTCTGGTCTGCTACACTTTACCAATGAAAATACTTTTCATTGTGCCCACTATACATCAACATCCCTCAAAAACAAGACTTTCACAACATCAGTAGATTAATGTTATCAATTCCTCCAGACTAATGACTTACTGAATAATATACCAAGTTTTTTCCAACATCATTATAATACTCTATTGCATTCCCTAGTCATATAGCTATTATTAATCCATTCAACAAATATTTATTGAGGGCCTACTGCTGTTTCAGGCACTTGGGATACACTGAAGAACAAAGACAAAGCTTTCTGCTCTTGTACAGTGGTTATTCCTGCAGGAGGGTGGCAGATAATCCACAGTTGTTCTAATAAATAAGTAATTACATCTATGTCAGAAAGCAGTAAGTGGTATTCACTGCCATCAAGTCAATTCCAAGACATAGTGACCTTACAGGGCAGAGTAGAACTGCCTCATAGGTTTTCCAAGGCTGTAAATCTTTACAGAAGCAGACTACCTCATCTTTCTTGCCAAGTGGCTGGTGGGTTTGAATCACTGACCTTTTAGATAGTAGCCAAATGCCTTAACCACTACACCATCAGAGTTTCTTGATAAGCAGTAAGAGAAGAAGAAAAAGCAGAGCAGTGTAATAGGGTCAGGAACTGCAAAGAAGAGTGATATTAAATTGAGTGATCAGGGTGGACCTCTGTGAGAAGGTAACATTTGAGCAGACTTAAAAGAAGGAGTGGGGAAAAAAATGCTTGGTAAGTATTTTTAAACTTTTAAATTTCTTCCCCAATACCAAACACCCTCTCCATCCTATTTTCTCATACCATAGCTTGCTGTGCTTGGCATGGCACCCAATGAGTGGATAGGCTTCCCTGTTGGATGGGAGGTACCTATTGATCCTCTTCACCTCAGTGTCCCCAGCAGCTATCATTGTGCCTAGGAGAGAGTAGGTACTCAATAATTATTAGCTAAGTAAATGAATAACTGAATGAATCAATGGTAACTCACACGTTTAATTTTAGAGTGGTAGGTAATTCTTTATATATTTGGTATAATTAAGACCCTTGTTGTTGCTGTGCTATTAGCTACTGTTGAGTTGGCCTCCAACTCATGGTGACCCCATGCACAATGGAACAAAAATGCTGCCTGGTCCTGTGCCATCCCCAATGCCTGATTTTCAGAAGTAGATCACCAGGCCTTTCTTCCTAGTCCATCTTTTTCAGGACGTTCTGCTGAAACCTGTCCAGCAGCATAGCAACATACAAGCCTCCACTGATAGCCAGGTGGTGACTACACATGAAGTTCATTGGTCAGAAATCAAACCTAGGTCTCTGGCATGGAAGTCTACCACTGAACCATAATTAAGGCCTTAGGAGTTACAAATTCTTAAAGCTGAAAGGTAATTAAAGATCTTCTAGTGTAAATAATGAGGAAACAGACATGGAAAAGAAGTGTTATTTCCAGGACTAAAGTCCAACTCTCCTGAATCTTAAGACCTTTCACTCCACTACAGAAACCAAACAGCATGGTGGGCCAACTCAGGAGTTGACCACTCTGCTTCCTCACCCCAAGGAAGCTTAGGTTGTTGTTCTCTCTGCCCCCATGCAGGTGATCTCATTTTCTCTCCTAGTAAGCAATGGATATTTTCCCTTTTTGTCTCTCAGCTCTATTATTTTTAAAATTTTTCTTACTCCTCCAAGTTCATATCATCTTGGCAAACCAAATACAACACTTGAAGCAAGGGGAAGAAGAGACGATGACAGGATACACTAAGACTAGGCAGTTAAATGGCAACAGATAAAAACGGAGCCATCTGTCTCACTATCCTCAACTAACATGCAAATCCATGAACAATCTTCCTCACACCTTTCAGACACTGCAAGGAGCTAGGTAAGGCCCAAACAAAGGCAAGAATCTTGAGGGAACAGAGTTTGAGAATTCTTCTTGAAGAAAATTTCTCCCTCTATTTCCATGTAGAATACCATTAATGAAAGTCTATTTCTGTGATTCATTTCAGCCCTGAGTGAGTGATCCATCCCCCGCTTTTGGAACCACACACACAATGTTAGGCAGAGAGCCATGGTTATTCCTGACATCTTTATCTTCCTTGCTCCCTCTTATCTTACTCAAAAACTCACTAAAAGATGAGCCTGTTTCATGAGTGAAAACTGCTTCCCTCCTCTCTACGAACTCCTGAGGAAAGAACTTCTCTACCTTTCCTTTCCAGCAAAAGGAAGTTTTCCCAAACTTCAAGGGAAAAAAGTAACACAGGATTCCTCATTCTGCTTCAATCACAGGCCAGTAGGATTTTTTTTCCCCACCCTGTATGGGAAAAGAAAGTCAAATTGTGATATTGAAATGCAAAGGTCAGCAGAGCTTGCTCATGAAGTTAAGCCAAGATGTTAAGAAAAACATGTTTATAGAATGGGAACAGCCTACGTGATGTTGACAGATAAACACAACAAATGACAGGGACAAATATGAATCACACAAACCCCTTCCTAGTTCTCAAACAGCAAACAATCACACATTCTAGCTAGTCTTTCTTGAAAGGTAAGACATGAGTAGTAACAGTACTCTAAAAATGAGTAGTAACAGTAATAGTAATAACGGTGGCTACAATTTAAGAAGAGCTTACCACTATACTAGGCATCTTCCATGATGTTCTCTATGAAGTTGGAAATTTAGTGGTGGCCTGAGCATGGCTGTTGGAATGACATGTAGGGCACAGGTAGTTCATCATAAAGCAGCCCAGGTATTTACTTTAATTTAATCCACTTGCAAGAGATTCTTACACAATGAAATCTGAGACCACTGGATTAGCATGAACACTGGTCCAAATCTAAGGTGACCTTTGTGACTGTAATTCAGGAAGCATGGGGCTTAAGCTTAAATTGAGAACCATAAAGCAAGCATTAATTTTCCAGCGCATTTCTTTATCAATGGCAGTACTGCTCTCAGGCCTGAGTGAGGAGATCCTTTCTCTGGTCCTGCTCTAAATCTGCTTGGACTATAGTCCTCCTCATAGGATAAGAAGTTCTCAGCACCCAGGGGAATACCAGGGCATGCTCTTTACCTTCTAAGACCCATTTTGGGTATATAGAACTGTGGGATTCTCTGCCTATGTGGCCCAGGGCCCACTTGCAAGGACTGCATATCCCTTGTCCACCCCATAAAAAGTAAACCAGCATGTGCAATCCTAGGCCCAAGAATGGTTGTTTATTATACAGCTGAGGGTGGACATGCACTCTGGATGTGCAGGCTGTGACATCCAGACATATATGAAAGAAGTCCCTGACATCTGACAATACAAACGGAGACAGGGATAGGAAGAGCAATGGGTAGGCCAAGAACCAATGTAGATACTCCTCATGATACCATAAATTCCAGCTTAGAATCTCAAAAAGAATTCTAAATTGAAATCTGGATTTCCAAATTATTAATGAAAGCGTATTTTTCAAATGGTCCTACAAGTTTATGTGAATGATCAGAATTCCCAAGTGTATAGTAGAGCTGACAAGGGGCAAGGTTGTGGTCCCTGCTTGGTCACAGTCAGCTACCCGAAGAGACCGAGTAGTTGAACCTGTGGGCTTGGGACCATAGTCACAGGGGTCATCAAGCTCAATTGGCATAACTTACTACACAAAACATTGCTCCACCTCCTACCTTGGCGAGTAGCGACTGGGATCTTAAAAGCTAGCAAGCTGCCATCTAGATGCAATGATGGGTCTCTCTTCATGCAGAACAAAGAAGAATAAAGAAAACCAAAATTCATGGAAACAATTAGTCCTAGCAACTGGTACACCATCCCATCTGCAGCCTATATGACTATGAGACCAGAAGAACTAGATGGTGCCCGGCTACCACTGTCATCCACTTGAAAGGGGATCTATGTAGGAGATCCTTAACAGAGAGGGAAAACAATGTGGAACAAAACTCAAAATCAATGGAGGAAAAAAAGGGGGGGACCAGGTTTGCTGGTCCAATAAAGCCAGGTGGAAGCACTGAGACTGTGGACCCTAGCTGCCCTTCGGGTCTGGAATCGAACCCACACCTGTGGTTTCCAGCCAAACAAAAGACAGGCATATGAGTTGAACATTTACCTCAAGTAGATACACTCCTTGGAGAGAACAATCATGGGAGAAAGAAGGGCTGCTTATGCACAGGGAGACAGCTCAGGGGACAGGAGCCCATGGAGGGATGGACACTGGGAAGAGGTAACTGTGGGGAGGAGGTGGGAGGGGAGCTTTTGCATTGTGGTAAACTGTGTTCAATGTCATGAGACAAAGTGTACATGAACTGCTGTATGGAAAGTGAATTTGCTCTGTAAATCTTCACCCAAACCACAATAAAATAAAATAAAATAAAATAAGAAAGTATATTTGTCAAGATAAGATCAACCATATTTTATTTAATATTTTTAGTTTGATTTATAAGTTTAAATATTTAGACATACAGTAGGTGGGATTTTCCATTTGTATTCTTGCCAAAGAGTCTGTAAACACTAGCGGGGAGCCTCACCATGGTTCTAGTGCTCTTCTCCATGATTCAGTATTCCATAGCATCTAAGGCTTCCTTTCCAAACATAGCCACACTTCCTTTTGAGCAAATCTGATAGTTAAGTATCCAGATTTATACTAGTCACATATTAGAGTAGGTTCTCCCTTTACTAAAAGATTTTATTATTCAGCAAACTCCTCTGATGCATTTTGCTTGAACCAACTCATAAATAAATCTCACAACTTCATCTTTTCATGTGTTAGGAAAAAAATTAAAAAACATAAATAATTTCTCCTTTACCACTATTGGATTTCACTAATAATACTAAAGTACTGCAGAAAAATTGTTAAATAAAGATTAAGGAAAGGAATGGTATAAATATCATCTCCTATAACACTCAGCAAGATGAACACTGTTAACATTTAATGCATATACTTCAGATTTTTTTCAATGTCTTCAAGCACAGGTAAAAGCACAGAGATACAGGTAATTAATTTTAAAGAAACACGTAGGTCATACATAGGTCATACCAGGACTACCAAAAATTATTCAGTACCACTCATGTGCCAGGTCCTGGGAAGTTGAAGGTTAATAAGACATGACCTCTGCCCTATTAGAGTTTATGCTGTAGTTGAAGAGGCCAACAAATAAACCAATAATTACACTGCAGATTGAAAAGTGTTCTCTTTACCAAAAGTCTACAGAAAGGCCTCAAAGAGTCCAGGCTTGGAATGGCTCTTTCTGGCTGGGGAGTAACCTTGTTGTTTTTGACAGTTCTAACAATCAAACTCTGGGCTTCTGATTTATTCACTCAGCAAACACTTACTGAACACTGAGAGCCAAATACAATTTTAAGTACTGAGTATAGAGTGGTAAACAAAACAAAGTTCTACCCTCATGGAGCTTATACAAATTTACAGATAGATAGATAAAACCATGTCATGCCTTCCCCTGAATGATATACAATAGGTGCTCATTAGTGTGTGTTGAATAAATAAAGACACAAAAATACATAATGACTCCATCTCTTTGTACTTCCATTTCAAAGGCAGTTGTTGTCCTTGAAGTTAGTATATCAGACAGTTTTGAAGTTTCAAAACACAACCTGGTATGTCTGCTCTGTTTCACTTAAAAATATGAATCCAATAGGCTTAATCCAAAATCTCTAGCTCTAAAATTGGGTTACCATGTGTTGTATTTGATTTGTATTTCCATCAGTATCAACCCTAGCATCCTTATATAGACACCAGCAATGTACATGATTTATAGCAAGTCAGTCAAGGCAAAGCCTATAGCTTCTCTTCACATTTTGACATTATCAGATTACTTCAGAAGCTGGCAGCAGCTACTATAAGTAACAAGCTGTCAGTGTAAATAAATCACTCTCTCAAAAATAACTGCTAAATAGTATATATTAGTATGAGCAGAGGTGGGCTTAGACTTCTTTTTTTTCTTTTTTAATTTCCCCCTTCCCACCAAGTCTCCTATATATTTAATTTCATATGAAAAGAAGAACTGAGTTTGCCTTCTAAAAAAAATAAAAAAAGATTTAAGTTCCATATGTTGTTGTTGTTGTTATGTGCCGTCGAGTCGGCCCCGACTCATAGCGACCCCTCCTTGGGTTTCCGAGGCAGTATC